>NC_057796.1:220386420-220393051 GCF_018294505.1 Triticum aestivum | reverse complement strand
TCCTGAGCCGCATCGCCATGGACGCGCCGCCGTAGTAGCCGTAGCCACTGCCCTCCCCGCTCCCTGGGACTGCGCCAGGAGCACCGCCTTCATCGCCTACGTCGACTACGTCGACGCGCTCGAGCTCGGAGCCACCACAACGCCGGGATCAAGCCATCGTCATCCTTCGGCGTCCATCGTCCGTCGCTCTAATCCACCTCCCCTACTGCTACTAAGCCGCCAGCGAGCCATCTTGAGCTCCAGGGTGAGCATCTCTCCGTTTCCCCTCTATCTCTTGCACAACTCTGTCGCCGCTACCCCTCCCCACTGTAGGCCGAGCTCGCCGTCGCCATTGCGATGCTCGTCGTCACCGTAGAAATGTACGAGCCCAACAAAGGATGACGTCGAGCTCCCGAAGCTGTGTAGATGCCACCTACCCCCTCTATTTGGTCCATTCATGGCCATTTGCTCAGGCTCATCCTGTCCGAGCCGCACCCATCGCACGCGTTCGCTGCTGTCGTCACTTGCTCGCCGTTGCCGCTTCCGGAGCTCCGCTCCCGTGCCCGCCCGCTGCTCCGCTCCCTTACACTCCGGTCCGCGTCCGCGCTCTCACCGCATAGCCGCGCCACTCCCGCCACCGCAGCCCCGCGCTGCCTGCTACCACCTTCTGCCGCACAGGCGCTGCCCGCGCTGGCTCGCCCAGCCACGCCCCCCTGCTCCGACCAGCCACACGCCGCTCGCGCCGGCTGCGCCCCTCACCCGCATCGCCCGGCGTTTGCCGCTCTCCACCGCTGCTGTCGCAGCCCTGCCTCCCCTCACCACTGCGCCGCTGCCCCGCCGTGCGCATGCGCGCCCTTGCGCCGGCTAGCCACGCTGGGTTCGCCTTGGGGCTCCGTTGCCCGGGCGCCCGCTAACCCGCCCCGTTTCCTCCCCTGTCACACTGACCGCAGGGGCCCACGCCCCTGTTTTATAAAAAGGATTTAGAAAAATAAAGAAATAATTAATTAATTAGTTAAATGATTAATTAACTTAATTAAGTCTATTAAATTAGCCTAATTACTTAATTAAAAGTAACTAGTTATGTTTAGTTAAGCTGTCAGTTTGACCCAGTCAATGGTCAGAGTTGACTGCTCACGTCATGCTGACACAATATATTTTTTTGAATTAAACTAATTTCAAAATTTGATTTGAAACTTTGGAAATTAATATAAAATAAACCGTACCTCGGATGAAAATACTTTGTACATGAAAGTTGCTCAGAACGATGAGACAAATCCGAATACGCAGTCCGTTTGTCAGCCACACGTCCCTAGCATAGCGAACATGGAACTTCCCCCTCCGGTTCATCTGTCCGAAAACGCGAAACACCGGGGATACTTTCCCGGATGTTTCCCCCCTTCACCGGTATCACCTCCTACTGCGTTAGGGCACACCTGGAACCATTACTTGTCATGTCATGCATCAATATGCATCTGTTTGCATTGTATTCATTGTTTCTTCCCCCTGTTCTCTCCGGTAGACTACGAGACTGACGCCGCTGCTGGTGCCCCGATCGACTACGTTGTTGACGACCCCTCCTTGCCAGAGCAACTATGCAAGGCCCCCCCTAGATCACCAGATATCGCCTATTCCTTCTCTCTACTGCTTGCATTAGAGTAGTGTAGCATGTTACTGCTTTCGGCTAATCCTATTCGGCTGCATATCCTGTCTTTACTACTACTGTTGTTACCTTTACCTGCAATCCTAAATGCTTAGTATAGGATGCTAGTATTCCATCAGTGGCCCTACATTCTTGTCCGTCTGCCATGCTGTACTATCGGGCCGTGATCACTCGGGAGGTGATCACAGGTATATACTTATATACATAATATATGATACATGTGGTGACTAAAGTCGGGTCGGCTCGTAGAGTACCCGCAAGTGATTCACGGATTGGGGGCTGAAAGGACCTTTGTCCTGACGGCCCTCTAGGTGGATCTTTGTGGCGGAGCGACAGGGCAGGTTGATACCACCTAGGTGACAGGTGGGCCTGGCCCTGGTCGGCGTTCGCGGTTACATCAATTAACACGTTTAATGAGATGCTGGTATTTGATCTGAGTCTGGCCACTGGCCTATACGCACTAACCAACTATGCGGGAACAGTTATGGGCACTCGACGTCATGGTATCAGCCGAAGCCTTCTTGACGTCAGCGACTGAGCGGCGCGCGCCGGATTGGACTGTAAGCCTATGAATGTTTTAAGGGGGCTAGGTCTGCTTCCGGCCGCGTACGCAACATGCAGGTGTGCAATGGGTGATGGGCCCAGACCCCTGCGCTCATAGGACTTAGACCGGTGTGCTGACCTCTCTATTGTGCCTTGGTAGGGCTGCGACGTGTTGATCTTCCGAGGCCGGGCATGACCCAGGAAAGTGTGTCCGGCCAAAGGGGATCGAGCGTGTTGGGTAATGTGGTGCACCACTGCAGGGAAGTTTATCTATTCGAATAGCCGTGATCCTCGGTAACAGGACGACCTGGAGTTGTACCTTGACCTTATGACAACTAGAACCGGATACTTAATAAAACACACCCTTCCAAGTGCCAAATATAACCCGGTGATCGCTCTCACACAGGGCGACGAGGGGAGGATCGCCGGGTAGGATTATGCTATGCGATGATACTTGGTGAACTTACCATCTTCTCTCTTCTACATGCTTCAAGATGGAGGCGGCCAGAAGCGTAGTCTTCGATAGGACTAGCTATCCCCCTCTTATTCTGGCATTCTACAGTTCAGTCCATCGATACTACCCATTTCATTGATACCAATGCATATGTAGTGTAAATCCTTGCTTGCGAGTACTTTGGATGAGTACTCACGGTTGCTTTGCTCCCCCTTTTTCCCTTTCTATACCTGGTTGTCGCAACTAGATGCTGGAGCCCAGGAGCCAGACGCCACCTTTGACGACTCCTACTACACCAAGGGTACCTACTACTACGTGCAGGCCGCCGCTGACGACCAGGAGTAGTTTAGGAGGATCCCAGGCAGGAGGCCTGCGCCTCTTTCGATTTGTATCCCAGCATCTTATGGCAACTTGTTTACTTATGTCTGTACTTATATATTGTTGTTTCCGCTGACTCGTCTATGATCGAGCACTTGTAATCGAGCCCTCAAGGCCCCTGGCTTCTATTATGATGCTTGTATGACTTATTTTATTTTTAGAGTTGTGTTGTGATATCTTCCCGTGAGTCCCTGGTCTTGATCGTACACATTTGCGTGTATGATTAGTGTATGATTAAATCGGGGGTGTCACATGGATGAACTGTTTGCGATGAGCCAAAAGAACACAAACGAGTCGTGTAAACAAGATGTGTGTGATACGTGGCAAACAGCCGACTCGGATGAACTGATTGCGATGAGAAATTACAACACAGACGGTCAATACAGTTACTTCATGTGCGATTCTGTGTGTACAAAAAACTTTGAAAAATGCAAACTAGTTGCTTGCGGTGGCGGAGTATCGCACACGATGCGTCTGCGAGTACTCGTGTGCGATGATTAGTATGTTACACATACGTTTCCTTATGTTAACATGTGTGTGACATTGCAATATGGACAGTTAATATGCAAATGCCTTCTGGACATCGGGCACACGCTTAAACTCAATGAACTGTGTACGATACTGTAACATCCCAAATTTTTAATTTGGAATGTTATACATAGATCATTCTTGCATATCATATTTTATTGCATTTTCGTTCGCGATCCTCGAAATCCTAAGCAACTCAAGGACCCTCGGAGAGAGTTGGGGATTTCCCGGTTTTCATATTTGATTTTTTTATCAAATATTGATACGGGGATTTTGGTTTTAATTATTTTGCTCTCCGAAAAATATTTCATATTAAAATATATGAGAGGAGATAATATGACTTCTCCAAAATAATTGAAATATTGGAGGAAAAATATTAAATCAAATATTTGATTTTATTTGGATTTTATTGCAATTTTATTTGCATTAGAAAATTTGCACATTTTCAAAATTGCATTTTAGGGCCAAGAAAATGTTCATCTCGAGGACTTGGTGCAGTGCTAATGTAGGAGGGAAGAGTTGTTTCGTATGCCTCACGACAGCTTAAACCCCATGAGTTGAATTATGCTACGCATGATTTGGAGTTAGCAGCCGTAGTGCATGCGTTGAAGACATGGAGACATTTTCTCATCGGAAACCATTGTGAGGTGTACACGGATCACAAGAGTTTGAAGTACATTTTCACGCAGAAGGAGTTGAATATCAGGCAAAGGAGATGGTTTCATCTCATCAAGGATTATGATATGAGATTGCATTATCACCCAGGGAAGGCTAACGTAGTAGCTGATGCATTGAGCCGCAAGAGCCATGTCAACACATTCATGACCGAAGAGTTACCCAAGGAGTTAGCCGAGGATCTTCGTGAACTATGTTTGGAAATAGTTCCAAGAGGCCATGTAGCAGCATTGGAGATTCAGTCTACTTTGATGGATAAGATCAGAGAAGCTCAAAAGACAGACAAGGAAATTGCCGAATAAAGGAAAGGATGAGCAAAGGAAAAGCCAAGGGATTTCGTGAGGATGAGCACGATACCTTATGGTTTGAGGACCGCGTTTATGTGCCCAATGATCCGGAGATCGGGAAGTTGATTCTGCAAGAGGCCCATGATTCACCATATTCGATTCACCCAAGAAATACCAAGATGTATCTGGATTTGAAGGACAGTTTCTGGTGGACCGGAATGAAGAAGGATATTGCGGAGTATGTAGCAGTTTGTGATGTATGCCAGAGAGTGAAGGCAGAGCATCAGAAGCCAGCAGGATTGCTACAACCATTGCCGATACCCGAATGGAAGTGGGATAAGCTAGGCATGGATTTTATCACGGGATTGCCCAGGACTCGTTCAGGCTATGACTCGATATGGGTTGTAGTCGATCGTTTGACGAAGGTAGCTCATTTCATCCCAGTAAAGACCACTTACAGCAGTGCTAAGTTCGCAAAGATATACATGACCAGGATCGTATGTCTGCATGGAGTTCCGAGGACCATTGTATCAGATAGAGGAACCGAGTTTACTTCAAAGTTTTGGAATTAGTTGCATGAAACTTTGGGTACCAGGCTAGAGTTCAGTACAGCCTTTCATCCACAGACAGACGTACAGACCGAGAGAGTCAACCAGATTTTGGAGGACATGCTGAGAGCTTGTGCGCTAGATTATGGACCTAGTTGGGACGACAATTTGCCGTATGCAGAGTTCTCTTACAACAACAGTTATCAATCCAGTTTGAAGATGGCCCCTTTCGAAGCTCTGTACGGAAGGAGATGCAGGACACCGTTGTTGTGGGATGAAGTTGGAGACCGCCAGTTGTTTGGACCAGATTTGATTAAAGAGTCTAAACAGAAGGTGAAGTTGATTCGCGATAGGCTCAAGTTAGCCCAGTCCAGGCAGAAGAGTTGTGCGGATTCTAAATGCAAGGAGACAGTTTACGAAGTCGGAGACAGAGTGTATCTTCGAGTATCACCACTCCGAGGAGTGAAGCGCTTTGGAGTTAAGGGAAAGTTAGCGCCACGTTTTGTACGACCATACAAAGTTTTGGAGCGTATGGGAGAAGTTGCTTACAAGTTGGAATTGCCCGAAGGATTGTCGGGAGTTCATGTTGTGTTCCATGTTTCTCAGCTGAAGAAGTGCCACACGGAGATGGCTGAGATGCCACTTAGAGATACAGTGCCATTGGAAGCGATCCAGCTGGATAGTGATTTGACCTATGAGGAGAAACCAGTCAAGATTCTCGAATATGCCAGCCGAGTCACCCGCAGCAAGGTTATCAAGTTTTGCAAAGTTCAGTGGAGTCACCATACCGAGGATGAAGCCACCTGGGAGCGAGAGGAAGATCTACGGAAGGACCACTCTCACATATTTTCTAGCCAACCCGAATCTCGAGGGCGAGATTCATCTTAAGGGGGGTAGGTTTGTAACATCCCAAATTTTCAATTTGGAATGTTATACATAGATCATTCTTGCATATCATATTTTATTGCATTTTCGTTCGCGATCCTCGAAATCTTAAGCAACTCAAGGACCCTTGCAGAGAGTTGGGGATTTCCCGGTTTTCATATTTGATTTTTTTATCAAATATTGAAACGAGGATTTTGGTTTTAATTATTTTTCTCTCCGAAAAATATTTCATATTAAAATATATGAGAGGAGATAATATGACTTCTCCAAAATAATTGAAATATTGTAGGAAAAATATTAAAATCAAATATTTGATTTTATTTGGATTTTATTGCAATTTTATTTGCATTAGAAAATTTGCACGTTTTCAAAATTGCATTTTAGGGCCAAGAAAATGTTCGTCTTGTTCTAAATATTTTATTTAGGCGGTGAAAAT
The DNA here is from genome assembly GCF_018294505.1 of Triticum aestivum. Taxonomy (NCBI): domain Eukaryota; kingdom Viridiplantae; phylum Streptophyta; class Magnoliopsida; order Poales; family Poaceae; genus Triticum; species Triticum aestivum. Next base: position 220,386,678 of record NC_057796.1, on the reverse strand, counting down.
TTGTTTTGGCATTTTTAGATTTTTATTTTATTTTCTAGGTTTTATTTTCTGCTCGGCGGAATTGTTTAAAAAAACGTCCAACGCCCGACTGGGCCGAGGCCCAGCCGAGCCGGCCCATCTCCCCCGCGCCGCCGACTCGGACCGGAGTCCGAGCCGGACTCCTCCTCCCCCGCCGCCTTGCCCCCTCCTCCAAGCCGCCCCCTCCCCCTCTTAAATACCCCTCCCCGGACCCCCGCCACCACCACCAACCCCGCCACC
>NC_057796.1:220362479-220386040 GCF_018294505.1 Triticum aestivum | reverse complement strand
GCCGCGCTTCGCCGCCGCCGCCCCTCGCCGCGCCGCGTCGCCGTCGCCCCACCGCCACAACCCCGCCGCCCGAGCCCCGCCTCGCCCGAGCCTCGCCGGAGGTAATGCGCCGTTCGCCGCCGCCGGTTTTTTTAGAAACCCTAGTTCGTTTTTTTAGATCGGTTCGCCGGTTTTCTCGGTTTATCTATTTAGCAGACGTTCGTCCGTACGTTCGTTTTAATGAACGGTTTTCGCCCGATAGTTACAGACAATGAACGTTCGTTCGTTAGCCTGTTCGTCAGTTTCTTTTCTTTGGATTTTTCCGCGATTATTTTCGATCGCGATTTTTGATCCGCTTTTTGTTTCAGTTTATCTTTTCGCTCGTTTATCGGAATCAGGCGATTCAAGTGCCTAGATCTTCGTCTCGAGACCCTCTTTCTGTTTAACCAACTTGAACAAGATTTTGGTACTGTAAAATTTTACTTTAGTTCAGATTAGTAAACGGATCTTGTTTCTTTCTCCGTTGGAGTTTCCTTGCTCCGTTTGATTTGATTCTTTTTGCAAACCGGAGTTCTTAAGCTGAACTTTCTGGTTAGATCTCTTATTTTGGGTTTTACCCATGCACCCTTGCTTGATTGCTTATGTGTGTATTGTTTGTTTGCGATAGAGTACCCGGAGTGCGAAGCGTGCTACTACGAGTCTCTAGGTTTCACGGATCATCAGCAAGGCAAGTAACACTTTGATCATATCCTTTCCATACCCAGTTTTTATGCATTAGTTTCATCCCCAAACAATTGCATGGTTAGGATCTGAATTAAATTGTGGGATGGGAAGTAGCTGAGGTAGTACCTATTCACCTGTTTATTGTCAAACCCTCGGAGTTACTTCTATGTTTGCTTATATATCTATGCTATGCTCGTAGACGTGGATTGGGTTTGAGTGTATTCATGACAGATGTGAGTATTCTTAATTAATGATTAACTTAAGGTGGTAACTTTTAATACACATCTGGGTGGATTGAGGCACCTGGGGAATTCCAGTGATTGCCTGTATTTTTTTTGGAAATCCCGGGGTACCGTGTGATTCTCCTATGGACCGCCACCCAGGCTCAAAGGGATCATGAGATTATTCATACTAGAAACTTCTGTGTGCAGCCACAAGCTATTATGGGCTCTAGCATAGTTGATTAAGTCGTGTGAACTCTTACAGTGGTAGACTAGCAGATGTAGGGGATGTAGGTGGTACGGTCTACCCATCGTAAGATGCTAACACTTCTGAAAGACTATGTCTCGGTCATCCGTTTCTCAAACACCTTGTAGTGCAAGAAATCCAACGGAGTCGATCGAGTCTTGTGGGGAAAAGTGCACAAACTAATCATGGTTAGCCGTGTCCCCGGTTATGGACATCTTGAGTATCTGGTTCTTGGATTATCATGTTGATCTCATCACGTTACTTAAATAATTTGTTGGGTTGTTAATGATTACTTTTAATTGGGATTGAGAGGGGGTTTACCTTCTCAATATTTTTCAACCAACTTTGTAGTTAAATAAAATTTATTCCTTGTTGTAGGGAAAATTTGGCTTTTCGCAAAACTGTAACCATAGAGCTTTCCACCAGCCAAATATGCATGTAGTGATAGCCTTATTTCTGTTCATTACTCTGAAAGTGCGTTATATCGACTAGAGGGGGTGAATAGGTGATTTTTAGAAATTCTCCACTGAGGAATTTGTGGGTGAGGAAATTCCTTAGCGAAGAACTACTTGCAGCGGAATAAGTACTCAAAAGTATGCATAGCAGAACACAAGCATAGTCATCATGATGAAATAAAACTAGCACAGAGTACATAAAGCGTAAACACAGGATGAAGACAAACAGACTGAAGAAATTGAACTGAGGAAATTGAGAAAGTCTTCAGTCAAAGTCTTCAAACACAGATATGAACAAGCATACAACACAATAATGAGGAAATGAAAGAGTTGAGGAAATAGAACCAGTAAGCTTGGTGAAGACAATGATTTGGTAGACCAGTTCCAACTGCTGTCTCAGTTGTACGTCTGGTTGGAGCGGCTAGGTATTTAAACCTGAGGACACCCAGTCCCGGACACACAGTCCTCACCGTATTCTCCTTGAACTAAGGTCACACAGACCTCATCCAATCACTCGTGGTAAGTCTTCAGGTGACTTCCAAACCTTCACAAACTCGGTCACTCGGCGATCCACAATTTCCTCTTGGATGCTCTAGACCATGACGCCTAACCGTCTGGAAGCAGCACAGTCTTCAAAGGTAACAAGCGTCGGATCCGCGCAGGATCAATCTCTTCAGTGATGCTCAATCACTTTGGGTTTGTAGGTGTTTGGGTTTGGGGTTTTCCTCACTTGATGATTTTCACTCAAATTCCTCGGAGGATGGGATGCTCTCAATTGACAAGTGTCAGTTTCTCTCTGAGCAGCCAACCAGCTAGTGGTTGTAGGGGGGCGGCTATTTATAGCCTAGGGAGCAGCCCGACATGATAAGACATAAATGCCCTTCAATGATATGACCATTAGGTGGGTAGATATTTTGGGACAGCTGGCGCATAGCACAGCAACGGTCGGAAATTTGAGTATCAAATTCCTCAGGGCTATCATGTTCCTCACTGTGTAGGCAATCCGCACAGGCGAATTCCTAACTCCTCAGTCAGAACAAATTCCTCAGAGACCAGAAGAACTTCGTCTCTGTCACTGAAGAATATGACTGAACTGTATGAGATTTCCAATGGCTTCACTCGAAAGGATTGGTTGGTGTAGGATTTTGAGTTGAGCATCACATGGAAATTTTTCCTTCGTATTTCCTCGACCCCCTTTAACAGTACGGTGTTTCCTATGACTCAAGAAAGAGAAAATGAAAACTACGAAAACAAAAGTCTTCACGCTTCATATTCCTCAAATGAATACTAAGTCTTCAAGGTCACACCAATTTCTTCACTTTCAAAGTCTTCAAAAAGTCTTCAAAATTCCAAAGTCTTCAGTCGAAGAACTTCATTTTTAGGGGTCGACTTTCTCTGTAAATATCAAACTCCTCATAGACTTATAGACCTGTGTACACTCATAAACTCATTAGTCCCTTAACCTATAAGTCTTTAATACACCAAAATCACTAAGGGGCACTAGATGCACTTACAATCTCCCCTTTTTTGGTGATTGATGACAATATAGGTTAAGTTTTCAACGGGGATAAACATATGAAGTGTAAATACTGATATTGAGGAATTTGATTGCAAGATATAGAAGAACTCCCCCTGAAGATGTGCATAGTGAGGAATTTGCTTTTGAAGCAATGCATACTAGAAGAGTTGAATCATGGAGATCTCCCCCTATATCTTGTAATTCATACACGCATTTGACATAATATATGAAGAATTTGAAATGCATGATGAAATATGGTGACTGATGTAATTCAGCATGCGTGCAATAATATTAACGAGGAATAAGCATGCAGAAGAACACAGCAAAAGTATCAGGTCACCATAGATTTTAAGTTTACAACTCGATCCAGCAAAGTCTTCAAAAGAACGAGAGTTGCAACTTAGAAAAAACGCCCATATAAGATAGACCCGCTTGAAGACTAACTCAAATTTCTCCCCCTTTGTCATCAAATGACCAAAAGGGTTGAAAGTGAGGACTAACGCCCCTGAAGAATATCAAGGTGATGAAGGAGCATCAGCATTGTTGGGGTCGTTTGTTGTAGTAGGGCCTGCCGTAGTGTCGTCCAAATCTTCATTTTCATCATTGTCACGTGATGAAGAATAGGAGTTGGCCACCAAGGAAGGAACCTTGACCTTCTTGTACTTCTTCGGAGGAGGTGCAGCCCAGTCATGATCGTCCTTGAGACCCATTGTCTTCAGATCTTCTTCACTGTAGACTTGAGACAGAACAGCCCAGGTGCGGTTGAGGATTTCATGAAGGTAGTAGTGGTTTTTCTTCACTGCATTATGGGTAGCAGTCATGTTGTGAAGAATTGAACCAAACTGACGCTTGACCCATTTATGATTGCGATCAATCTTCTGGTGAAGACTGAGGAGAAGCTCACGGTCAGTCATCACCCTGGGTGTTGTGCCTTGAGGATTTTGCTTGGGAGCGTTGGCGGTAGAGTCATGAGTGGTAGAGTCATCATTGGTGGAGTAGGATGCAGCCTTGCGAAATTGTCCATCCAAGGGATGAATGCCTTCATCAATTATAGCAGTAGCCTTGCCCTTCTCATCAGCTGAGGAAAATGTCCATTTGAGGACTTCAATTGGGGGCTAGTAGCTGCAATGGTTCAGTGTATCAGCTTTATAATTGAGTGAAGACCTTGTCCTGATGAATCTCATAATCCAAGGTGCATAAGGCTTCAGCTCAAACGGTGACATGGCGACGTTGGCCAGAGTCCTCATGAAGAAATCATGGAAATTGATGGGAATGCCATGAATGATATTGAAAAGCAGATTCTTCATGATGCCAACGACTTCTTCTTCATTTGAGTCGTGGCCCTTGATTGGACTCAATGTCTTCGTCAGAATGCGATAGACAGTCCGAGGCACATACAGCAATTCCTTCACAAGGAATCTTGTTCTTGGGGTCTGACCTGGCTTCAAAGGCTTCATCAGCACTTGCATGTAGTGATCAGTAAGCTCAGGTTCATTGTAGATGCAACAAGCACCTTCAAGGGGCGGACTAGGAGGTAAGGCACGAAGCAATTCAGAAGCTGGTGCCTTGTAATGAGTGTTTTCAGACATCTAGTCCAGCACCCATGAATTCACATCTTCAGAATTTCCAGTGATGTGCAGTGTTGCATAGAAATGAAGAATTAGTTCTTCATTCCAATCACAGATGTCAGTGCAGAAGTTTAGCAATCCAGCGTCATGAAGAACACTGAGGACTGGCTCGAAGCACAGCAGGGATTCCATGTCCATGTTAGGAATGTGCTCATGATCGAAGACTTTGTCTTTGTTGAACAGCACTAAGGAATAGAAATTTGCCTGGCTGGCAGTCCAGAAACGCCTCTTCCTTATGCGAGCAGAGTCATATGGGTTATAATCAGTGTAGAATACATGCTCGCCAAAGAAGGCATCAGTTTTGAATTTCTGCTTCCTGGAGAATGGATCCTTTGGCTTGGGTAGAGGGGTGTCAGTGAGTTGCATCACAACCTCAGGAATCGCAATCTCAGGTTCTTCAGGCTGAGGAATTTCTGGTTCCTCTTCAGTGGCAGCCTGGTTCTTGAATTCTTCATTTTCATTTTTTCTTCAGCACTAGTGGCTGGAATGTCTTCACGAGCTTCATCAGATCCCAATTGAACTGTAGTGACTGGGGACTGAGGAATTTGCTGCAGTGGAGTGAAGAGTGGAGAATTGGGGTGCTGACTTTCCCAAAGGTCATCATTCATTACAGGTGTGGTACAGCCAATGCCCACATCTTCATCTTCAATTTCTTCAACGCCGGCCTCTTCGGCAGTAAACTGAGGCACAGGCGAGGAAACCACTGGGGTTGAAGGGATTTCATCCACTTCAATTTCTTTATCCATCTGCTCTGACGTAGCAGCAGAAGGAGTTTCTTCATCCGATCCGCTTGGGATCACATATTCTTCATCAAAAGGAACAAGGTCCTTTGATGGAATGGTTGAGACTAGAACAGCATCAATCGGGTGTGCAAAAGAGCTTGTCATAGGCTTCATTTTCTTCGGTGCTGAAGAATCTGAAGGAGTTGATGCTTTCCTTTTCTTCACAGCTGCACGTTCTGCAGCCTTGGTCTTCTTCGCATCTGATGCAGATGGAAGGATTCGAGTTGGAATAGGTGCAGAAGGAGCTGAGGAATTTGGTTCATTTTCTTCAGGCACAACTGATGCAGTTGCCCTGACCTCTTCATTTTCTTTAGGCGCACCACTAGTGGGTGCCCTGGGAATTTTTTCAGTGGCTGGAATGCAGTCATCAGCCTTGGAACTCACATTTTCATCAGCGGCCTAATTTTCATCAGCGGTGTTGGCATGTTCTTCAGTGGGCTGAGCAGATGCTTCAGCCTGAGTGACTTCAATGTGCACAGGGGCAGCGGCACTTGAAGTGAGTGTTTTCGTCAGATTGACGAACCTGACCTTGGCTCCTTTCCAATCAGCATAATAAGCGTTGAAATCATCGCTGAGGACTTTGATTTCAGACTGGAGCTTCACAAGTTCATCAGTTGTCATAGAGACAACGTTGTTCTTCAGAAACTTCTCCTTCCTGTACTGTGCTTTCTTGAGTTGCCTGGCCTTCTCATATTTCCATTTTTCTTCACTGATGAAATGGGTCAGCATGTGACTTTGGCCAGGAGTCAACTTGAAATCAGGCATAGGAGTGTTTGGGTCCTTGTGCCAGAGATCAATATAGTCGAGGATCAACTTTGGATCCAAAAGCAGTGGCACTTCTGTGCCCTTGGCTCTAGCGGCCCTGACTTGTCTGTCTCTGATGATCTCAGCAAGTTCTTCATCATCAGCTTCGTCTTCTTCAGACGGTACTTGGAAAGCGACCTGCTTCTTCTGAGGACTTGGGCGAGAGCCTCGTCCAGCAGTGGTCATAGTCTTCAGCAGAGAGGGTCCTGTTGAAGAATGTGGTGCAGCTGAGGAACTAGCTGAAGCTCCTGAGGCAATGGAGATGCCTGTGGTCCTTTGGCACGTGGCAAGATGCACAGGTGCTGAGGATTTTGTCGGAGCAGCTGAGGACTTTGGAGGAGCAGGAGCGGCTTGAGGAATTATCCATGAGGGCTTGGCTGAGGAAATTGGCCATGAGTGCATTGAAGACGAGGCACTTGGTTTGTGTGCAGGCTTCTTTGCCATGGATTTCTTTGGCCTTAGAGAGGCCTCAACAGCAGCGGCAGTGGAATCTGCATTGAATTTGTTCACTGCATCTTTTGCCTGTTTGGCCAACTTGGCCTGGCGCTTGGCCCATTCTTCAGTAAATTCCTCACCGCGCTTGATGCTAGTGGGATCTGCCTCTTGGCCAGGTGCCAATGGAGGTCTTGAGCATGGAGGCGTAACAGTGAATTTCTTCATGTATTTTGGAGTCACATATCTGTACTCCTTCCACTCCTTTGCCCATCTCCGTTCTATCCTCTGAATGCGCACCTTGCGCTGGTTTTTATCTTCCCCAGGGGGTGTGCAGTACCAGCATAAATGTCCTCAGGTATTTCAAAAGCAGTATTGATCTCAGGCCTCTTTCCTCCTTTCTGTGGCCTCTTTTCACTAGCCATTTTCTTCAGTTGAGGAATTTGAACAATTGAACTCTCTGAAGAAGTATGCAACTTTTCTTCAAGGAACGCTGCAAATGAGTTAAGTTGATGAGAACCTAGTGATTCAGCAGCAGACATGCGTACCTGTGAACAGAGTATAGTTGCGAGGAATTTGGAGAGGTCATATGCGTTCTCAGAAGGTTTTTAATAAGAACAAGTTTGAGGAATTTGACCAGATGAGTCTTGAAGAATTTCACTAAGCGTTCTTTGTCTTAGGTTCCAGAGTTGTATAGATCGAAGATCCACACAATTGAGGAATCTTGAAGAAAAATGATGCTTAGAGAAACAAATCAAGAACAGATTACATGTGAGGTGTTTAGTGTGTGCAAAATTTGAGGAATAAACACCTTTGAAGATTTTGTAGAAGTCATTTGGATCAAAGAGGGAAGTAAAAGTAACTTTTAATTACCCTGATCGAAGAACACGACAAACTGAGGTGTGGAGAAGTGAAGCTCGTCAGTGCAGATCTTCCACGCCCTAACTTGGCGGAGGAAGACGGCTACGGCGGCGGCGGAGTGAAGATTTCCGCGGCCGGCGTGAGTACGGCGGCGACGAGGTCGAGGCAGTGAAGCTCTTCCTCACCGGCGACGATGATGTAGCGGCGGCGCTAGGGTTTGAGAAGCTTGAGCGGGAGAGAGGTCGAGCGGAGTAAAAGAAGTGAGGAAGGGGAGAGGGGGTATTTATAGCCACGGTGAAAAACGGTTCGCCCGAAGAAATTGGACGAACGTGCCCCTGACCCTTCTCATCCGCATGACATGTGTCACCCACGTACTGAGAAGTGGAGATCGTGTTAGATCGTGGGTGAATAGATAAGTATATCGTGGGAAGCGGAACGGTTTGAGCGGCAAAGCCGAAAATTTTGGATAAGATAAGTTAAAAGTTTCGTTCGCAAATTCTTCAGCTGACAATGACACAGTGAAGATTTTGAACGAGTTTCAAATAGAACGCACATGAAGAATTTGTGAATAGATTGGGTTGAGTATAGCATAGAGGGGGAAGGGTCCGATCACATTCACTTAGCAGAAAAAAGCAACTTGAACTCATATATATATATATATATATATATATATATATATATATATATATATATATATATATATATAGCCAATGAAGAAAAATGACGGAAACAGTGAAGATTTTGTAAAGTTGAAGAATATGAACAACTGAGGAATTTCAAAACTGAGGAAAAACTCAAATTGAAGATTTTCAACTTTTGTGGTGGCGTGACCCACCGTATAAGAATGATGATTTCAGACACCGCGTACAATTGTCATAGGGTTCTGAGAATCAAATTCTTCATTAATTTCTTCACACTTAGAGTGTTATTCTTCATTGATTGAAGAAAAACGTTTCTTCATGTGTTGCACATCTAAGTCATCAATTTTGCATAAGTGTTAGGATGAGTGTCCTTTTCAAAGAACATTCGAAGATTCTAAGATATTTAGCTCACATCGCAACTTGCTAAATCTCTTCTCATCCAAGGGCTTTGTGAAGATATTGGCTAGCTGTTCTTCAGTCTTCACATGCTCAATAGAAATGTCGCCCTTCAACACATGATCGCGAAGAAAATGATGACGAATCTGAATGTGCTTTGTCTTCGAGTGCTGAACTGGGTTGTGAGCAATCTTGATGGCACTCTCATTGTCACAGAAGAGAGGCACATTATTCACGTTGACGCCGTAGTCCTGGAGAGTTTGCTTCATCCACAGCAATTGAGCACAGCAAGAACCAGCAGCAATGTACTCAGCTTCAGCAGTAGACAGTGATACGCAGTTCTACTTCTTCGAGGACCAACAGACCAAAGATCGTCCGAGGAAATGACATGTACCAGATATTGACTTGCGGTCCACACGATCACCAGCATAGTGAGAGTCAGAATATCCAACGAGATCAAAAGCCGAGCCCTTGGGGTACCATAATCCTAGTGTTGGTGTGTGAGCTAGATATCGAAGAATATGCTTCACAGCCTTATGGTGTGATTCCTTCGGTGTAGCTTGAAATCGGGCACACATGCAAACACTAAGCATAGTATCTGGCCTAGATGCACATAAATACAATAAAGAACCAATCATGGAGCGGTATATCTTTTGATTTAAGTCAATACCATTTTCATCAGTGCACAGATGGCCATTTGTGGGCATAGGATTTTTGACGCCTTTGCAATCTTGCATGCAGAATTTCCTCAGTACATCCTTGAGGTATTTCTCCTGAGATATGAATATGCAATTTCTCTGTTGACGAATTTGAAGACCTAAGAAGAATTTCAACTCTCCCATCATAGACATTTGATATTCTTCACTCATCATATAGGCAAATTCATCACTATAACGTTGGTCAGTACAACCAAAGATGATATCATCAACATATATTTGGCATACAAACAATTCATCATCATATGATTTAGTGAAAAGAGTAGCGTCGAGTGAACCGGGTTTGAAGCCTTTCTTCCTGAGGAATTCCTTCAAAGTATCATACCACGCCCGAGGGGCCTGCTTAAGGCCATAGAGGGCCTTATTTAGTCTGAAGACTTTGTCAGGATGCTTAGGATCTTCAAAACCTGGGGGTTGAGCAACATATACTTCTTCCTCAAGCTTACCATTGAGGAATGCACTTTTCACATCCATTTGATATAAGGTGATATCATGATGGTTAGCATAAGCAAGTAATATGCGAATAGCTTCAAGTCTAGCAACAGGTGCAAAAGTTTCATCGAAATCAATTCCTTCAACCTGTGTGTAGCCTTGAGCTACTAGCCGTGCCTTATTCCTCACCACAAGGCCATTTTCATCTTGCTTGTTGCGGTAGATCCATTTTGTGCCAATGATATTGTGTTTGCGAGGATCTGGACGATTGACCAGTTCCCAAACGTTGTTGAGCTCGAACTGATGTAATTCTTCTTGCATGGCCTGAATCCACTCAGGCTCCAGAAATGCTTCATCTACCTTAGTGGGCTCTGAGATAGAGACAAAAGCATAGTGCCCACAAAAGTTAGATAAATGTGAAGCTTTTGAGCGTGTGAGAGGACCTGGTGCTTCAATGTCATCGATGATCTTCTCAACTTGCACTTCTTTTGCAATGCGAGGATGAGTAGGTTGTCGTCGAGGAATTTGATCAGCATTTTCTTCAGCACCATTTTCTTCAGCAATTTCTTCAGGTGCATTGGCTCGACGTTCTTCATGTTCTGGAATGAATTCTTCAGCAGATTCTTCGGTAGGAATGACATCCTCAGTAGCCTTGAACTTGATAGTTTCCTCAGGTGCTGGTTCATCTATCACAGAGGGTAGGTGCTCTCTTTGCGAGCCATTAGTCTCATCGAACCGCACATCTACAGTTTCAGCAACCTTGTGAAGAACAGTGTTGAAGACTCTGTAGGTGTGCGAGTCCTTTCCGTAACCAAGCATAAAACCTTCATTTGCTTTCGGTGCAAATTTAGCATTGTGATGAGGATCTCTAATCCAACATTTAGCACCGAAGACTTTGAAATAACTCACATTGGGTTTCTTGTCAGTGAGGAGTTCATAGGCAGTCTTATTGAAGAATTTGTGACGATATACCCTGTTGATGATGTGGCACGCAGTATAAATAGCCTCAATCCAGAAGTGACGAGGCGTCTTGTACTCATCAAGCATATTGCGAGCCATCTCAAGAAGAGTTATGTTCTTGCGCTCCACGACGCCATTTTGCTGAGGTGTGTAAGGAGCAGATAACTCATGAGTAATACCAAGTTCATCAAGATAGTCATCAAGACCAGAATTCTTGAACTCAGTTCCATTGTCAATTCTGATGTGCTTGATCTTCACACCAAAGTTGGTTGAAGCCCTCGAGGAAAATCGTTCTTCACACCAAAGTTGGTTGAAGCCCTCGAGGAAAATCGTTTGAAGACTTCCTGCACTTCATGTTTGTAAGTAACAATGTGTACCTAAGTGTAACGAGAGTAATCATCAACAGTAACAAGCCCATAGAGAGATGCGTCATTTGTGACAGCTGAGTAATGGTTAGGACCAAAGAGGTCCATGTGAAGCAATTCGAATGGTCGAGTAGTGGTCATGATAGTCTTCGCTGGATGCTTAGCCTTGGTCATTTTTTCAGCTTCACAAGCTCCACACAAGTGATCCTTGAGGAATTTGACATTCTCAATGCCAATGACATGCTTCTTCTTCGCAAGCGTGTGCAAATTCCTCATGCCTGCATGACCAAGTCGTCGATGCCATAGCCATCCTTCTGAAGCTTTTGCAAGTAGGCACACGGCTGGTTGCGGTCCTGTAGAGAAATCAACAATATACAAGTCTCCTCCCTAAAGCCTTCGAAGACTTTGGAATTGTCAGCTTCCAAAACCACAACACAACGATACTTGCCAAAGACAACTACCATATCAAGATCACAAAGCATTGAGATAGACATAAGATTGTATCCTAAGGACTCGACAAGCATGACTTTGTCCATGTGTTGATCCTTTGTGATCGCAACCTTTCCTAGACCCAATACCTGACTTTTGCCTTTGTCAGCGAAGATGATATGCTTCAGATGCGATGGTGATAATGGAGCATCAATCAATAGATTCTTGTCACCAGTCATGTGATTTGTACATCCACTATCGAGGACCCACTCAGTGGCTTTGGGTTGATCATCCTGCAGATGAATTAGTGTAGCTTACGAACTTCATATACTTCATCAGTGAAGAATATGACATCAATTCATCAGATCAATTTCATCAAGCAATGGAACAGATAAAGAAGTATGAGGACGTGAGAAATGAAAGTTCATTTCTTCATGGTTAGCGTGCGCCCTTTCAGGCATACTTCAGGTCTCCAGCAAATTCTTCAGACGTCTAAGTACGTCTGGAGACCTGACCCTGCAGAAGAGATTAGTTCTTTTTCTTCACCACCCACATCTGAAGGGGTGGCAAAGAGTTCATCACTCTGCGAGCTCCATATGAGAAAGGTAGCATAGCAACCAATCCATTTTGTTTCACATAAGAAAAGATAGGGTAAGCATATGAATAAGCAGAGAAATTCTTCGAGGAATTTTGAACATAATGATTAGAAGAATAATGCTCATATTCATAGCCCTTGGCTCTTCCCTGCGAAACAGAGTTGTTAGCACGATGATGTTCATATGAGGACTTTGATCCTCTTGAGGAATTTGATCCATGTGAGGAATTTGGTCCGTATGAGGACTTGGATCCATATGAAGAATTTGATCCATATGAAGAATTTGATCTGGGGTTCATATTCTTCACAGGTGGTGTCATGACGACATTCACCTGAAGACTTTCAAGGCACCTTTTGGGAACCCAGATTTTCTTCATAGGGGAACCGTTCCTTCAGTAAGTGCCAACATATCTAGCAAATACTTCACCATTATGATTTTTGAACAGTTTATAGTTGGAGTCAAATGACTCATCAGAAGAAGAGGAGATTCACATGTAAAGCCAGATAAATTAGATGGATCAACTAGAGGTCCCTTTGCAGCAACCCATGTGGTTTTGGGGTACTGCTCAGGCTTCCAATATGAACCATCAGCATTGAGTTTCCTCTCAAAGGCAATACCCTCTTTCCTAGGGTTCCTGTTGAGGATCTGCTTTTTAAGCACATCACAAAGAGTTTGATGCCCTTTGAGGCTTTTGTACATGCCTGTCATGTACAATTCCTTCAGCCCTGCATCGTCAGTGAGACTAGCAATGTCCTCAGATGAGGAATTAATGATAGCAGAGACAGTTGAGGAATTTGTAGCAGTAGAAGCATTTGAACATTCAGGTGAAGAATTAGCAGATTCACGTTCAATGCATTTCAAACATGGAGGAACAAATTCTTCCTGAGCAGCGCTGATTTGTTGAGCAAGTAATGAATCGCGCTCCTTCTGAAGATCTTCATAACTCACTCTTAGCTTTTCAAGATCTTGCTTTCTTTGAAGAAATTCATAAGAAAGCTTCTCATGATCAGACAAAAGAGTGTTATGTTGATCTTGAAGGGTGTCATACTTAATATGAAGTCTCTGAAGACTTTCAGCCAAAGCTTTTGACTGGTCCATTTCTTCACCCAACATATCATCGCTCTTACTAAGCATGTTTTGAACCTTTTCCAAAGCTCTTTGTTGCTTACCAGAAGGGAAACAAGTTTGACATAACTTGGTCCTAATTCATCATCAGATTCATCATCACTAGATTCGGACAGATAGCCTTCAGTTACCTTTTCACCATCTGCCATAAGGCATGGTGAGGAGGACGATGATTCTGGTTCAAATGTCATTGATTTGAGAGATTCCTTGAAGTCCTCAAACCAAGGATCATGACGGGTTCGATGACCTTCATAGACATCAGAGAGACGGTCCCAGATAAGCTTCGCCTGATCGAGATGCATGACGTTCCTGAACTAATTTTGAGACAGACAGGAGTAGATGACGCTCTTTGTCGTGAGGTTGAGAAGAGTGAACTTGCGAATGTCATCAGCTTCCGCCGTCTTGCACAGATCGGTAAGACCAATCTCAGTGACAGTCCACAGTTCGCTGTTCATCGCCATGAGGCGCTTTTTCATCATGGCCTTCCACTTGGGATAATCATGACCGTCAAAGATGGGACATGTCACTTTCTTCATACCTGCGGTCGACATAACTAAAACTCCAGGCGGTTAAACCAAAATCACACAGAACAAGGGAGTACCTTGCTCTGATACCAATTGAAAGTGCGTTATATCGACTAGAGGGGGGTGAATAGGCGATTTTTAGAAATTCTTCACTGAGGAATTTGTGGGTGAGGAAATTCCTTAGCGAAGAACTACTGGCAGCGGAATAAGTACTCAAAAGTATGCATAGCAGAACACAAGGATAGTCATCATGATGAAATGAAAACTAGCACAGAGTACAGAAAGCGTAAACACGGGATAACACAGGATGAAGACAAACAGATTGAAGAAATTGAACTGAGGAAATTGAGAAAGTCTTCAGTCAAAGTCTTCAAACACAGATATAAACAAGCATACAACACAGTAATGAGGAAATGAAAGAGTTGAGGAATAGAACCAGTAAGCTTGGTGAAGACAATGATTTGGTAGACCAGTTCCAACTGCTGTCTCAGTTGTACGTCTGGTTGGAGCGGCTAGGTATTTAAACCTGAGGACACCCAGTCTCGGACACACAGTCCTCACTGTATTCTCCTTGAACTAAGGTCACACAGACCTCGTCCAATCACTCGTGGTAAGTCTTCAGGTGACTTCCAAACCTTCACAAACTTGGTCACTCGGCGATCCACAATTTCCTCTTGAATGCTCTAGACCATGACGCCTAACCGTCTGGAAGAAGCACAGTCTTCAAAGGTAACAAGCATCAGATCCACGCAGGATCAATCTCTTTAGTGATGCTCAATCACTTTGGGTTTGTAGGTGTTTGGGTTTGGGGTTTTCCTCACTTGATGATTTTCACTCAAATTCCTCGGAGGATGGGATGCTCTCAATTGACAAGTGTCAGTTTCTCTCTGAGCAGCCAACCAGCTAGTGGTTGTAGGGGCGGCTATTTATAGCCTAGGGAGCAGCCCGACATGATAAGACATAAATGCCCTTCAATGATATGACCGTTAGGTGGGTAGATATTTTGGAACAGCTAGCGCATAGCACAACAACAGTCGGAAATTTGAGTATCAAATACCTCAGGGCTATCATGTTCCTCACTGTGTAGGTAATCCGCACTGACGAATTCCTAACTCCTCGGTCAGAACAAATTCCTCAGAGACCAGAAGAACTTTGTCTCTGTCACTGAAGAATATGACTGAACTGTATGAGATTTCCTATGGCTTCACTCGAAAGGATTGGTAGGTGTAGGATTTTGAGTTGAGCATCACATGGAAATTTTTCCTTAGTATTTCCTCGACCCCCTTTAATAGTACGGTGTTTCCTATGACTCAAGAAAGAGAAAATGAAAACTACGAAAACAAAAGTCTTCACGCTTCATATTCCTCAAATGAATACTAAGTCTTCAAGGTCACACCAATTTCTTCACTTTCAAAGTCTTCAGAAAGTCTTCAGACTTCCAAAGTCTTCAGTCGAAGAACTTCATTTTTAGGGGTCGACTTTCTCTGTAAATATCAAACTCCTCATAGACTTATAGACCTGTGTACACTCATAAACTCATTAGTCCCTTAACCTATAAGCCTTCAATACACCAAAATCACTAAGGGGCACTAGATGCACTTACATACTCTCTATGTGTTACTTTGCCAGCATATTCCATGTGCTGACCCGTTTCCAGGCTGCAACGTATCATGTTGCAGACTTTTCAGACGACGAGTAAGGAGCCTTAGGTCGTGGTCTTATACTCAGTGATGTCGTTAGAGTTGATGGACTCACTTTATCTTCCAAGCCTTCCGCTGTTATCGTTTTAGATGGCCTTAAGCCATATTTATTGTAATAAGTTCTCTCTTGAGACAATTCGATGTAATAAGTGTGTGGTTGCTACTCTGTTATAAATCCTTCAAGTACTGTGTGTGTCAGCATTACCGATCCAGGGATGACACTGATGCACAGAGACTAGACTGTTTGAGGTCTGGTCGCTACAAAGATGGTATCAGAGCACACGCTGACTGTAGGACACGACCACTAAGCTAAAGCCCTAGATCACTACTCTCTTCTCATTTCTGACTCCTCTCCTTTCTTCCACTCTTTTAGGATGGCGGATGCAAGGAATAAGTTCGCGCAACCGGATGAGGATACACCTTTTGGACGACACTTGAAGGAAGTTACTAAGTACCTGAACATCGGAATACCAAGCTTCACCGGGACCTACAACGCCACACTACCAGAAGAGGAGCGCTGGATGATTCAAGTTCAAATTCCAGGAAGGACGTTCATGCCAGTCACTAAGCCCATAGAGTTTTCTTTTGATGCACCAACCTGGAGTCTAGGAAAGAGTATGGCAGTTCACATTACCATGGGACACATTGGAGAAGTGTATCACAAGAATATTAGGGATACTGTCTATCAGATTTGTGGGCGCCGAGACGAGCAATGGGAGATGATCAGCACCAGGAAGGATAGATTTATTGCAGCTTTCATTCAGGAGTTAAACCAGCACATTCGTCGCCAGGAGAACCAGATGTGCGCAGACATGATAGATCTGAAGAAGGCAAAGACTAGGATCACGGAACTGGAGGAAGAACTCAAGGCTACACGCGAGGATTATATGGAGGAAATTGTCGCACTAGTGGAGAAGAATGATGACCTGATAAAGAAGATCGGAGTATTCATGGGAGACCCATCGCCAGGAGGAGATGACGACGATTCTACTTGCCCGGAGAACTACATCATCATCGACGACACCGACTCGGACCCCAGTGATGATGATTGGGAGGATGAAGCCAGAGCAGATATCATGGAGTCTTCGACCGATCAATTTTTCTAGTAGACCACCAAAGTAGTAGTAGTATTCCACCATGTATATAGTATAGTCCAAGAACTTTGTAACGATAGTTAGATCGATTGTATGCCTTGTTTGAATTGATTGGAGTGATATGATTGTGTTTGTCTCGTGTGCATATGGGTAGTGTTTTCCCTCTAGACCTCATTCTATCCTATTTTCTCATCTTTTCTAAACCCATCAGATGCCCCCGAGACGCGACACCGGATTTGTTTTCCACCGGAGATCACTCAGTTGATTCAGCAGCAGAATGCCCTGATGCAAGCGCTAGTTCAGAACCAGGGGAACAACAACAACAACAACAACCCACCACCACCCCCACCTGTTGATCACTTAGCCCGTTTTCTTAGGCTAAATCCGCCGGTGTTTTCCAGCAGCACCGAGTCGATTGTTGCAGATGATTGGCTCCGCAAGGTTGGAAGGGAGCTGACCACTTCAGGATGCACAGATGCGGAGAGAGTGCATTTTGCCGCACATCAGCTTGATGGACCCGCAGCATCATGGTGGGAGAATTACACAGTCACTCACCCCATTGACACCGTCACATGGGACCAGTTTCAGCAAGCTTTCCGTATTGCCCATGTTTCAGCAGGAGCTATGGCCATGAAGAAGCGTGAGTTTCGCAACTTACGCCAAGGAGGACGTACCGTTGGCCGATACATGGAGGATTTTAGTAAGTTAGCACGTTATGCCCCAGATGACGTTGCTACGGATGCAGCTAAGCAGGAGAAGTTTCTGGAAGGACTGAATGATGAGCTGAGCATGCAGTTGATGGTGGCAACTTTTAACAACTACCAGGAGTTGGTAGACAGAGCTCTCATGATTGAAGGGAAGCAGCAGCAGATTGAGAGGCGTAAGAGGAAGTATGGACAAGGAAAGTACAGTGCATGAGCTCATCAAAAGCCTCGTTTTACCCCGAACTCGGGAGGACACCTTCAGCATAACCATGGAGGCCACACTCATAATGGAGGAAGTTCGCACAATCATGGTGGCCCCAAGAATGGCAATGGGAATGGAGGAAGCAATGGACAGAACCGTACCAACCCATCAACCCCAGCCAAGAAGGATCTAAGCCACGTGACGTGCTACAAATGCCATAAGACCGGACATTACGCCAATGAATGTCCTGAAACCAAGAATGGGAATGGCAATGGAAGCTCTGGGAAGAAGCCCAACCCTTTCACCAGGGGACAAGTGAACCACGTTAACGTGGAGGAGGTTGAAGCCCAACTAGATGCAGTAATAGGCAAGTTTTTGGTTAAGTCATTTACTGCAGTCGTACTTTTTGATACTGGTGCATCGCATTCATACATATCAAGGGGATTCGTGGATAAGTTTAAACTGCCAACCCAAGCCCTTAGGTCGCCCATGTTAGTAACCTCGCCAGGAGCAGAGTATATGGCTAGCCTATGGTGTGATCGGTTACTGTTAAGGATTGGTAACTACTCGTTCCCCTCAGACCTAATAGTATTGGAGTCACAAGGATTGGATGTGATATTAGGCATGGATTGGCTATCGATGTATGGAGGAAACATCGATTGCGCCAGTAAGACGATCTTACTTACTACCCCAGAAGGAAGAAGGATTAAGTATGTATCCCGGCATGTGCCGAAGAGGACTCAAGTGAATTCCTTATCAGGAGTTGTACAGGAGGAAGTGCCAGTGGTGAAGGATTTCCCTGACGTATTTCCAGAGGAGTTGCCAGGCATGCCACCGGATAGAGACATTGAGTTTTTGATTGACCTTTTGCCAGGCACAGGGCCGATATCTATTAGATCGTAGAGGATGCCCGCTAAGGATTTGGAAGAAATTAAGAAGCAGATTAAGGAGTTACTAGATAAAGGATATATTCGCCCAAGTTCGTCACCTTGGGGATCACCAGTACTTCTAGTGGAGAAGAAAGATGGATCGTTGAGGATGGTTGTTGATTATCGTCGATTGAATGAAGTAACAATCAAGAACAAGTACCCACTGCCGATGATCAATGATCTGTTTGACCGACTACAAGGAGCTAAAGTATTTTCCAAGATTGATTTGTGATCAGGATACCACCAGTTGAAGATTCGAGAGCAGGATATACCCAAGACAGCTTTTACCACAAGGTATGGGCTATATGAGTACACCGTTATGTCTTTTGGCCTGACTAACGCACCTGCCTATTTCATGAACATGATGAACAAAGTGTTTATGGAGTTTTTGGATAAGTTCATCGTAGTGTTCATTGATGATATTCTGGTCTATTCGAAGAATGAAGAAGAGCATAAGGAGCATTTGCGTTTGGTACTTGGAAAGCTAAGAGAACATCAGTTATATGCCAAGTTCAGCAAGTGCGAGTTTTGGTTAAAGGAAGTTGGATTCCTTGGACATGTTATATCCGGAGAAGGAATAGCAGTAGATCCCACCAAGGTTAACACTGTGACTAATTGGGAAGCACCCACGTCAGTTGGAGAAATCCGGAGTTTTCTTGGACTCGCAGGATACTACCGGAGATTTATTGAGAATTTCTCGAAGATTGCAAAACCTATGACCGAGTTGTTGAAGAAGGACACCAAGTTCAATTGGACGGAGGAATGTGAGGCTAGTTTCCAGGAGTTGAAGAAGCGTTTAGTTATAGCGCCAGTGTTGATTCTGCCAGATCAACGCAAGGATTATGAAGTTTATTGCGACGCTTCTCGTCGAGGACTTGGAGCAGTGCTAATGCAGGAGGGAAGAGTTGTTTCGTATGCCTCACGATAGCTTAAACTCGATGAGTTGAATTATGCTACGCATGATTTGGAGTTAGCAGCCGTAGTGCATGCGTTGAAGACATGGAGACATTTTCTCATCGGAAACCATTGTGAGGTGTACACGGATCACAAGAGTTTGAAGTAAATTTTCACGCAGAAGGAGTTGAATCTCAGGCAAAGGAGATGGTTGCAGCTCATCAAGGATTATGATATGAGATTGCATCATCACCCAGGGAAGGCTAACGTAGTAGCTGATGCATTGAGCCGCAAGAGCCATGTCAACACACTCATGACCGGAGAGTTACCCAAGGAGTTAGCCGAGGATCTTCGTGAACTATGTTTGGAAATAGTTCCAAGAGGCTATGTAGCAGCATTGGAGATTCAGTCTACTTTGATGGATAAGATCAGAGAAGCTCAGAAGACAGACAAGGAAATTGCCGAGATAAAGGAAAGGATGAGCAAAGGAAAAGCCAAGGGATTTCGTGAGGATGAGCACGATACCTTATGGTTTGAGGACCGCGTTTATGTGCCCAATGATCTAGAGATCAGGAAGTTGATTCTGCAAGAGGCCCATGATTCACCATATTTGATTCACCCAGGAAATACCAAGATGTATCTGGATTTGAAGGACAGTTTCTTGTGGAGCGGAATGAAGAAGGATATTGCGGAGTATGTAGCAGTTTGTGATGTATGCCAGAGAGTGAAGGCAGAGCATCAGAAGCCAGCAGGATTGCTACAACCATTGCCGATACCCGAATGAAAGTGGGATAAGCTAGGCATGGATTTTATCACGGGATTGCCCAGGACTCGTTCAGGCTGTAACGCCCATGATGCGGCTATATCTCCCACGTGTCGAGGCACGACTTAGAGGCATAACCACATAGTGGTTTTGTCGCAAGAAGGGTCATCTTCACACAATCCCATGTAATGAACAAGAATGGGATAAAGAGTTGGCTTACAATCGCCACTTCACACAATACATAAATATCATCATACATCATCCAAAATACAATCATATAGACCGGCTACGGCCAAAATCCAGATGAAAATAAGACAACCCCAAATGCTAGATTCCCGATCGTCCCAACTGGGCTCCACTACTGATCATCAGGAAAAGACACATAGTAACGACCACGTTCCTCGTCGAACTCCCACTTGAGATCGACGCCATCATCTGCACTGGCATCGTCGGCACCTGCAACTGGTTTTGGAAGTATCTGTGAGTCACGGGGACTCAGCAATCTCACACCCGCGAGATCAAGACTATTTAAGCTTATAGGACAAGGAGGGTGCAAGAGGTGAAGCTGCAGCGGCAAAAGCATATATGGTGGCTAACTTGCGCAAATGAGAGCGAGAAGAGAAGCAAAGGAACGGACGTCATCTAGCAATGACCAAGAAGAGGTCATGAACACCTACTTACGTCATACATAACACAGACCGTGTTCACTTCCCGGACTCCGCCGAGAAGAGACCATCACGGCTACACACGCACTTGGTGTATTTTAATTGGGTCAAGTGGCAAGTTATCTACAACCGGACATTAACAAATTCCCATCTGCCTCATAACCGCGGGCACGGCTTTCGAAAGATAATACCCTGCAGGGGTGTCCCAACTTAGCCCATCATAAGCTCTCACGGTCAACGAAGGATAAACCTTCTCCCGGAAAGACCCGATCAGTCTCGGAATCCCGGTTTACAAGACATCTCGACAATGGTAAAACAAGACCAGCAAAGCCGCCCGAATGTGCCGACAAATCCCGATAGGAGCTGCACATATCTCGTTCTCAGGGCACACCGGATTGTCCAAGCTTCCGATAGGCCAGCCCAGAGTTGCCCCTGGTGGCCACCGGCGACTGACAGTTTGGACCAATACTCAGAGGAGCACTGGCCCGGGGGTTTAAAATAAAGATGACCCTCGGGCTCTAGAAAACCCGGGGGAAAAAGGTATAGGTCGCAAATGGTAAAACCAAGGTTGGGCCTTGCTGGAGGAGTTTTATTCAAGGCGAACTGTCAAGGGGGTCCCATAAATCACCCGACCGCGTAAGGAACGCAAACTCAAGGAACATAATCCCGGTATAACAGTAACTAGGGCGGCAAGAGTGGAACAAAACACCAGGCATAAGGCCGAGCCTTCCACCCTTTACCAAATATATAGATGCATTTATTAAATAAGAGATATAGTGATATCCCAACATGTCCATGTTCCGACATGGAACAAACTTCAACTTCACCTGCAACTAGCAACGCTATAAGAGGGGCTGAGCAAAAGCGGTACATAGCCAAACAATGGTTTGCTAGGAAAGGATGGTTAGGGCTGACATGGCTAAAATGGGAGACATGATATAGCAAGTGATAGGTAGCGAGCATGGCAATAGAGCGAACAACTAGCATAGCAAAGATAGAAGTGATTTCGAGGGGTGGTCATCTTGCCTACAAGATTCTCAGAGTTGTCGAAAGCTTGATCCTCATAAGCGTACTCGACAGGTTCCTCGTTCACGAACTCGTCTCCCGGCTCTACCCAAGACAAGAACACAAACAAACGGAATCACAATCAACAACGAGAAATGCACAAGCAACATGATGCAAGACATGTATGATATGCAAGATGTGATATGTGATGCATATGCGTGCTCCGGAAGGAAAAAGATAAACATGGCAGTAACTTGGCAAACCAAGCATGCCACTGGAAAGATGAGATGATTTCGGTCGAAATCGATATAAAGATCACCGGAATCGGATGCACGGTTTGCAAATGACAAGCAAAACAAGAATGACACTAATCTGCGATAAACAGCAAGATAGCACTTAAAATGCAGCAACTAGCAATGTTACAGCACCCCAACATAGCAACAAAGCACATGGCAGTAATCTACAGGAGATTCTTGACAAAATATGAACACTGAGCTACAGCTAGTTCACAACATATCAAGCTCAAACAAGCATGGCAAAAGTGCAAAAGATTACAGGTTCACAGACTTGGTGAAAAACTGGACATGGCAGAAATCAGCATCAGGTAGCCATGTTCAGAGCACGAAATCACCATGATAAAGGAATTTAACATAGCAAAACAAGGAATGGTAGTGTTCTACTAAATGCACATGACAAACGTCCCTTACTGACCATAAGCCAAAAAGGACTAGAAGATATGATGGCAAGCATGTAAACATAGCAAGTTTCGTTATCAGGTTTCAGACTTAGCAGAAAACAGAGCATGGCAGAAACATTAATATGTAGGCCTGTTTGTGAGCTTGATGCACTCACTACAGAGCAATGCATGACAAACCAAGCATACTTACAGCAAGATGGCATGTTTATGAAGCTATCCATGGCAAGAACAATTGCATAGCATGTATGGATCAACTACAATAAGCTTGGCAAAAATGCATGTCATGTTAAGAATCTGCCAGAAATATTTTATAGCAAAAGTAGAGCCCGATTGAGTCATACTATGGTACTCCAAAATTTCAAACAATTGCAGGAATGCATCAATTACAACTATAGCTACAAAACATCCTTAATGAATATCTCCAAAATATGCATGGATCTCTCTGTAGCATCAAGTTTACATGGCAACAAAATTACAGCAAACAAGGACAGAGAAATCACCAAGTCCCTGAAATCAGAAATATTACGGGGCCTACTTTGCATGCTTGTGCTAGTCACCACAGAGATCATAAAAATACATGGACTATACCACTAAAAAGATGGCATGGCATACTTCGAAATACATGTAGAGCTCATGCTCAAATGATGCACAGAATAAATGATACAAAAATGACAAATCTCCAAGTTCTGATAAGAACCAGAGATTAACAGCAACTAGCCCTCTCCCAACGAAGATTTGGGAATCAAGATGACCTTTAATGAACATGGTGCAATTGAACAAAATGAAGAGCATCACGAGACGAACAATTTGACATATTATACGCGCGAATTGGAGCTACATGCACAAAGTTATCGCATCGGGAACAGGAGCATATACTAATAAGATTCCAGGACTTAGAAGAAAAAAAGGGGGACGAAGAAGTCAACGTGAACAGTACCACTCGATCGGATCTGGGCCGGAGCTCCTGGCCGGCGACGGGAAAGCCGGCGACGGGGAAGGAGGGAGAGGCGGCGCGGCGGTCCGGGGGAGGCGAGGCCGGCGGCGGGCGGAGGAGCGCCGGAGGAGGGGCGCCG
>NC_057796.1:220190367-220361721 GCF_018294505.1 Triticum aestivum | reverse complement strand
GGACGTGTCCGGCCGACGGCGGACGCGTCCGGCGGCGCGGAGGGAAAAACTTAGGGTTTCGTCTGAGATTTCGTTTTTCGGGATGCCCACTTATAAATAGGTAGAGGGAGCTAGGAGGCTCCAAAAGAGGTGCGGTTTTCGCCCACACGATCGTGATCGAACGACCTAGAGCATGAAAAAGAGTTTGGTGGGCTTTGGGCTGGTTTTGGAGGGGGGTTTGCTGGACACTCAAATGGACTTTGCGGATGCCCGATTAACCGTTGGAGTACCAAACGACCTCCGAATGGAACGAAACTTGACCGGTAGTCTCCGGGTGGTATATTAAGACCACTTGACAAGCCTCGGTCCATTCCGAGAAAGTTTGACACACGCACACGAAAGAAAACTAGAGGGGTGCACCGGAGGAGATAGGAGCGCCGGATTGGAAAACGGACAACGGGGAAAATGCTCGGATGCATGAGACGAACACGTATGCGAATGCAATGCACATGATGACATGATATGAAAATGCATGACATGACAAAATACAAAACGAAAGACAAAACCCGACAACGGAGGGAAAAACATATCACATAGCCGAAATGGCAAGAGTCGGAGTTACAAATATGGCAAGTTACATGCGGGGTGTTACACAGGCTATGACTCGATATGGGTTGTAGTCGATCGTTTGACGAAGGTGGCTCATTTCATACCAGTAAAGACCACTTACACCAGTGCTAAGTTGGCAAAGATATACATGTCCAGGATCGTATGTCTGCATGGAGTTCCGAGGACCATTGTATCAGATAGAGGAACCCAGTGTACTTCAAATTTTTGGAATTAGTTGCACGAAACTTTGGGTACCAGGCTAGAGTTCAGTACAGCCTTTCAACCATAGACAGACGGACAGACCGAGAGAGTCAACCAGATTTTGGAGGACATGCTGAGAGCTTGTGCGCTAGATTATGGATCTAGTTGGGACGACAATTTGTCGTATGCAGAGTTCTCTTACAACAACAGTTATCAATCCAGTTTGAAGATGGCCCCTTTCGAAGCTCTGTACGGAAGGAGATGCAGGACACCGTTGTTGTGGGATGAAGTTCGAGACCGCCAGTTGTTTGGACCAGATTTGATTAAGAGTCTGAACAGAAGGTGAAGTTGATTCGCGATAGGCTCAAGGTAGCCCAGTCCAGGCAGAAGAGTTATGCGAATTCTAAACGCAAGGAGACAGTTTACGAAGTCGGAGACAGAGTGTATCTTCGAGTATCACCACTCCGAGGAGTGAAGCGCTTTGGAGTTAAGGGAAAGTTAGCGCCACGTTTTGTAGGACCATACAAAGTTTTGGAGCGTATGGGAGAAGTTGCTTACAAGTTGGAATTGGCCGAAGGATTGTCGGGAGTTCACGATGTGTTCCATATTTCTCAGCTGAAGAAGTGCCACGCAGAGATGGCTGAGATACCACTGAGAGATATAGTGCCATTGGAAGCGATCCAGCTGGATAGTGATTTAACCTATGAGGAGAAACCAGTCAAGATTCTCGAATATGCCAGCCGAGTCACCCGCAGCAAGGTTATCAAGTTTTGCAAAGTTCAGTGGACTCACAATACCGAGGATGAAGCCACCTGGGAGCGAGAGGAAGATCTAGGGAAGGACCACTCTCACCTATTTTCTAGCCAACCCGAATCTCGAGGGCGAGATTCATCTTAAGGGGGGTAGGTTTGTAACATCCCATATTTTCAATTTGGAATGTTATACATAGATCATTCTTGCATATCTTATTTTATTGCATATTTGTTCACGATCCTCGAAATCCTAAGCAACTCAAGGACCCTCGGAGAGAGTTGGGGATTTCCCGGTTTTCATATTTGAATTTTTTATCAAATATTGAAACGAGGATTTTGGTTTTAATTATTTTTCTCTCCGAAAAATATTTCATATTAAAATATATGAGAGGAGATAATATGACTTCTCCAAAATAATTGAAATATTGGAGGAAAAATATTAAAATCAAATATTTGATTTTATTTGGATTTCATTGCAATTTTATTTCCATTAGAAAATTTGCACGTTTTCAAAATTGCATTTTAGGGCCAAGAAAATGTTCATCTTGTTCTAAATATTTTATTTAGATGGTGAAAATTTGTTTTGGCATTTTTAGATTTTTATTTTATTTTCTAGGTTTTATTTTCTGTTTGGAAGAATTGTTAAAAAAAAACTTCCAGCGCCGGACTGGGCCGAGGCCCAGCCGAGCCGGCCCATCTCCCCCGCGTCGCATTCTCCCACGTGGAGACCGCGCGCCGCCGCCGCCGACTCGGACCGGAATCCGAGCCGGACTCCTCCTCCCCCGCCGCCTTGCCCCCTCCTCCAAGCCGCCCCCTCCCCCTCTTAAATACCCCCCGGACCGCCGCCACCACCACCAACCCCGCCACCGCAGCCGCGCCGCCGCCCCTCGCTGCGTCGCGTCGCCGTCGCCCCGCCGCCGCAACCCCGCCGCCCGAGCCGGAGGTAACGCGCCGTTCGCCGCTGCCGGTTTTTTTAGAAAACCGATTCGGTTTTTTTAGAAACCCTAGTTCATTTTTTTAGATCGGTTCGCCGGTTTTCTCGGTTTATCTATTTAGCGGACGTTCGTCCGTACGTTCGTTTTAACGAGCGGTTTTTGCCCGATAGTTACAAACAACGAACGTTCGTTCGTTAGCCTGTTCGTCAGTTTCTTTCTTCGGATTTTTCCGCGATTATTTTCGATCGCGATTTCTGATCCGATTTTCGTTTCAGTTTATCCTTTCGCTCGTTTATCGGAATTAGGCGATTCAAGCGCCTAGATCTTCATCTTGAGACCCTCTTTCTGTTTAACCAACTTGAACAAGATTTTGGTACTGTAAAATTTTACTTTAGTTCAGATTAGTAAACGGATCTTGTTTCTTTCTCTGTTTGAGTTTCGTTGCTCCGTTTGATTTGATTCTTTTTGCAAACCGGAGTTCTTAAGCTGAACTTTCTGGTTAGATCTCTTATTTTGAGTTTTACCAGTGCACCCTTGCTTGATTGCTTATGTATGTATTGTTTGTTTGCGATAGAGTACCCGGAGTGCGAAGCGTGCTACTACGAGTCTCTAGGTTTCACGGATCATCAGCAAGGCAAGTAACACTTTGATCATATCCTTTCCATACCCAGTTTTTATGCATTAGTTTCATCCCCAAACAATTGCATGGTTAGGATCTGAATTAAATTGTGGGATGGGAAGTAGCTGAGGTAGTACCTATTCACCTGTTTATTGTCAAACCCTGGGAGTTACTTCTACGTTTGCTTATATTGCTATGCTATGCTCGTAGACGTGGATTGGGTTTGAGTGTATTCATGACAGATGTGAGTATTCTTAATTAATGGTTAACTTAAGGTGGCAACTTTTAATACACATCTGGGTGGATTGAGGCACCTGGGGAATTCCAGTGATTGCCTGTATTTTTTTGGAAATCCTGGGGTACCGTGTGATTCTCCTATGACCGCCACCCAGGCTCAAAGGGATCATGAGATTATTCATACTAGAAACTTCCGTGTGCAGCCACAAGCTATTATGGGCTCTAGCATAGTTGATTAAGTCGTGTGAACTCTTACAGTGGTAGACTAGCAGATGTAGGGGATGTAGGTGGTACGGTCTACCCATCGTAAGGTGCTAACGCTTCTGAAAGACTATGTCTCGGTCATCCGTTTCTCAAACACCTTGTAGTGCGAGAAATCCAACGGAGGCGATCGAGTCTTGTGGGGAAAAGTGCACAAACCTCTGCAGAGTGTACAAACTAATCATGGTTAGCCGTGTCCCCGGTTATGGACATCTTGAGTATCTGGTTCTTGGATTATCATGTTGATCTCATCACGTTACTTAAATTGGTTGTTAATGATTACTTTTAATTGGGATTGAGAGGGGGTTTACCTTCTCAATATTTTTCAACCAACTTTGTATTTAAATTAAATTTATTCCTTGTTGTAGGGAAAAATTGGCTTTTCGCAAAACTTTAACCATAGAGCTTTCCACCAGCCAAATATGCATGTAGTGATAGCATTATTTCTGTTCATTACTCTCTATGTGTTACTTTGCCAGCATATTCCATGTGCTGATCCGTTTTCAGGCTGCAACGTATCATGTTGCAGACTTTTCAGACGACGAGTAAGGAGCCTTAGGTCGTGGTCTTATACTCAGTGATGCCGTTGGAGTTGATGGACTCACTTTATCTTCCAAGCCTTCCGCCGTTATCATTTTAGATGGCCTTAAGCCATATTTATTGTAATAAGTTCTCTCTTGAGACAATTCGATGTAATAAGTGTGTGATTGCTACTCTGTTATAAATCCTTCAAGTACTGTGCGTGTCAGCATTACCGATCCAGGGATGACACTGATGCACAGAGACTAGACTGTTTGAGGTCTGGTCGCTACAGATACTAATACTTCCCATGAAAATTTATGAACTTGGGTAACAGCATTTGAGTAACATATATATAGTGGTTACACTATTCGACAAAAGAAGGATCTTCGTAACACGGTTTTGACAACCATATCCATATCTACATACTTAACATAGTAACAACTATCACATTTTAAGAGGCTAAGGGACAACAACCATATGGTCCATATCTACATACTTGACATATATAGTAACAGCTAGCACATTTTAAGAGGCTGGGGGCCAACAACCACAACTATCCACTGGAAGCATCTTGATCATGGTGACTCGGCATCTCGTCAATGAAAAGGAAGAGCCCTCCTGTGCCTTGGTAGAGCATGAGTAGAACAGTGTCTCCAATTTTCCAATATGGATGCATTGTCACGAGAAGCGAGAACTTGTTAATTTGAATGGTTCCATTTCTGCGGGAAATGCAGTACCTTGCAATCACTTTGGCGTTATTAGCGGGCACAAGTGTAATTCGACCACGCCGGGAAATCGATCCAGGAACTGCTACAGGGGCAATTTCTATTGACATGTAGAATAAAAAACAATTGTAACATATCGTTGAAGATATATATAGTTTATGAGCATCAACATTAAAATAAGTCTTTTTACCAGCGTTTTGTGCACACAATTGGTCTTGTTCAGTGTGTGCACCATAGGTCTAATTAATCACATCCAAAATCCAGCGTTCATACATTGTGCTATCTCTGTCAGATTATCAACAAAGTTTATGACATGCTTCAAGTCCTTCTAGTGAAATTTGGTACGCTTAGTAACATACAGATCGTTCACTATGCATCCAACATATCATGCTTAAAAGGTGGAAAGGTACTATTTATTCAGAACATGGCAGAAGAATATATAGCGCGCATAAATTGGTAAATAGAATTTGTTACTGCCTAGGAACGGAGTCAGAATATGATATCACAATTGGTTGCTTAAATAGTGATCAATTGGTTGCTTAAATAGTAATATGACAGCATGGAGAAAGTTGAAAGGACACTAACCTTGATCAGACTTTGATCGGCTGATGACGTTGGGGAAGTAAACATCCATGTTAATTAGACCAGGCTGTGGTGCACGCACTAGAATTTTATTGCCAGCTTTCAGTTCATAACACTTAGACATTTTTCTCCAAAGGTCCGCATTATAATAGGAGTGGCCATCTTTATCAAGTTTAACGCTAACTGTCATTGTAAATCCATGTTGTGTTGTCAATATGACATCCTGGGAGTCATCAGCAAAGTAAAGCCCAAGATTTCCTTCTCCTCATGTTCTTGCAAAGTAAGGGATGTACTACTTGAAATGAAAATTAATATCGTAAATTAGATATATTGAAATAATAGAGCAAGATGCAAATATGGGAGTAACTGATAGAACAGATCCATATATATAGATGAAAGCAAAGTACAAAAATATAGAATTAAAAATAGATAATGTAATAAAGATTTGATGCAAATATATAGATAATGTAGCAACAGACGGTATATGTTCACAAATTTAGGCCATGCCGACCGTGGTAGGTTGAGATTGAACATACCGAGCGCTCCCTGAAGTCATCCGGAATGGTGAGATAGAACTTCGTTTCCGACTGGCCACGACCACAGTTGCCCGATTTGTGCTCGCACTGTTGACACATGAATGAACACCCATGAATCAGCTAGAACAAAAATGATTCCATGGCGATTTCCGCCAGTTGATTAACAACGACGGACGGACTGCGATAAGACATGAGTGAATATTTCACTAATTAAGTTGATTACCTTCTCCATGAGAAAAATTCCCGGCCCAATCCCACAGAAAACCCCAGTCGACCAGAGTCTAGAATGTCGGTGTAGATAGGCGGCCGAAAGCGGTAGGGGCAAAATTCGGTGCCGTTTGGAGCGCGACCTGTGCCCGCCACCAACAGCCATCGAGCTTAGGGTGAAGAGTTGTGGAGCAGTCCGCGGCGAGTGAGTGGGGACGAAGTGGGCGAGGGTTTTCTTTTTTCCTTTTGCATGTGTGAGTGAACACACACGGTTCGCAGAGGCGACGGAGATGAATCGTGTGCGATAATAAATCACCAAGATTGAATGGGAATCCAAATTTCCTTTGTCCTTCATCCATGAGTTTTATTTCTACGATGAACATAAACCCTGCTAATCACCGTGTTCAAATTTGACACTTTTCCGGGTTCATTTACAATATTTAGGGGATTATGTGCATTTTGTAGGCATTAATGCACATAATTCAAATTCAAACAACCGGTGCATGAAAGGGTGCACAAGAACGGTCTAGAAAAACCATACTCATGGTATTTAGTAATTTCTCAAGCCTTTTACAAGGAAAGGGCAGAGATTTCAATGGAATGCTTGGCAATAGTCAACCACAAACGTGTCATTTACTGGGTTATCAACTATAGAACAATGAAATATGTTCTTGAAAAACATGATGGCTGGCATGGTGCCATGGTATGGCCATCGTGCCCTGGTTAAAAGCTGAGAAGGTTTGATTTATGTCATCATGCACGCCCTTCACAATTCGAACCATCACCGAGGAAGTTCAATGCTTTCGAGAGGGAAATCACCAAGATTGAAGGGGAATCCAAATTTCCGTCCTAGTTTGTCATTCAGTTTTTTCCCAACGATCAACATACCACCTCGAATGCAACGTGTTCAAATTTGACATTTTTCCGAACTCATTTACCATATTTAGGGGATTATGTGCATTTTCTAGGCATTAATTATGCACATAATTCAAATTCGAACAATCGGTGGATGAAAAGGTGCACAAGAACGGTCTGGAAAAGCATGCTCGTGCTATTTAGTACATTCTCATGCATTTTACAAGGAATGGGCAGATATTTCAAGGAAATGTGTGTCAATAGTCAACCATAAACGCGTCGTTTACTGGGTTAACAACTATACAAAAATGAAATACATGCTTGGAAAACATGACGCCTGGTGTGGTGCCATGGTATGACCTCACCGTGCCCTGGTAAAAATGTCGTCATGCACGCCTTTCATAGAACGAACCATCACCGAGGAAGCTTCATGGTTTCGAGGGGGAAATCACCAAGATTGAAGGGGGGGTCCAAATTTCCTTTGTCCTTTATCCATGAGTTTTTTTTCTATGATGAACATACAACCTGCAAATCACCGTGTTCAAATTTGGCACTTTTCCGGGTTCATTTGCCATATTTAGGGGATTGTGTGCATTTCCTAGGCATTAATGCACATAATTCAAGTTCAAACAATCGGTGCATGAAAGGGTCCACAAGAACAGCCTAGAAAACCATGCTCGTGTCATTTAGTAAATTCTCATGCCTTTTACAAGGAATAATGGACAGATATTTCGATGAAATGTGTGGCAATAGTCAACCACAAATGTTTGTTTGTTGGGTTTTCAGCTATAGAAAAATGAAATAAATGCTTAAAAAACATGACGCCTGGCATGGTGCCATGGTATGACCTCACCATGCCCTGGTAAAAATTTGAGAAGGTTTGGCTTATGTCGTCATGCACGCCCTTCATAAATCGAACCATCACCGAGGAAGTTCCATGCTTTCGAGAGGGAAATCCCCAAGATTGAAGGGGAATCCAAATTTCCATCCTAGTTTGTCAGTCAGTTTTTTCCAACGATCAACATACCGCCTCAAATGCAACGCGTCCAAATTTGACATTTTCCCGGGCTCATTTACCATATTTAGGGGATTGTGTGCATTTTCTAGGCATTAATGGACATAATTCAAATTCGAACAATTGGTGCATGAAAAGGTGCACAAGAACGGTCTGGAAAACCATGCTCATGTTATTTAGTACATTCTCATGCTTTTTACAAGGAATGGGCAGATATTTCAAGGAAATGTGTGGCAATAGTCAACCATAAACGCGTCGTTTACTCGGTTAACAACTATACAAAAAAATGAAACACGTGGTTGGAAAGCATGACGCCTGGCGTGGTGCCATGGTATGGCCTCACCATGCCCTGGTAAAAATTGGAGAATGTTTTCCTTATGTCGTGACGCGCGCCTTTCATAAATCGAACCATCACCAAGGAAGTTTCATGGTTTCGAGGGGGAAATCAGCAAGATTGATGGGGGATCCAAATTTCCTTTGTCCTTTGTCCACGAGTTTTTTTCTATGATGAACATACAACCTGCAAATCACTGTGTTCAAATTTGGCACTTTTCCGAGTTCATTTGCCATATTTAGGGGATTATGTGCATTTCCTAGGCATTAATGCGCATAATTCAAGTTCAAACAATCGGTGCATGAAAGGGTCCACAAGAACGGCCTAGAAAACCATGCTCGTGCCATTTAGTAAATTCTCATGCCTTTTACAAGGAATGGACAGATATTTCGATGAAATGTGTGGCAATAGTTAACCACAAATGTTTGTTTGTTGGGTTTTCAACTATAGAAAAAATGAAATAAATTCTTAAAAAACATGACGCCTGGCATGGTGCCATGGTATAACCTCACCATGCCCTGGTAAAAATTTGAGAAGGTTTGGCTTATGTCCTCATGCACGCCCTTCATAAATCGAACCATCACCGAGGAAGTTCCATGCTTTCGAGAGGGAAATCCCGAAGATTGAAGGGGAATCCAAATTTTCTTCGTTCTTTGCCCTGGATTTTTTTCTACAATGAACATACACCCTGCAAATCACCGTGTTCAAATTTGGCATTTTTCCGGGCTCATTTACCATATTTAGGGGATTATGTGCATTTTCTAGGCATTTAGCGCATATAAATCCAATCTAGCTACAGGTGCACGGGTGTGATGCGAGGGACGTGGATTGCCGTTCGATCGCGGAGCATCCTACGATGCACACGCGCGATCCGCGTGGCTGGGGTTCCAACCAATCATAACGCAACACACAATAGGCTTAGCGCACACTGTTTCCGGAAGCTATGGAGATGAACCGTGTACGATAATGAACGAGCAAAATTGTAAGGGAAGCCAAATTTCTGTTGTCCTTTGTTGTTGAGCTCTTGAATACCACCGCACTGTACGGCTGCCCGGCCCCTCCGTCCCAGGGCTCTCTCCAGGCATCGTCCATGGCACCGCGGTGCACAGTAACTGGTAAGGAAGCGATGGCATCCCGCTGCGCCGCGTTCCTCGCCGCCCGCGACCGCACACATGGTAAGGAAGCGATGGCATCTCGCCGCGCCGAGTTCATCGCCGCCGGCAGGCAGACAGTTACGTGGGCAGACTTTGAGGCTGCCATGGCCGAATGGGTGGTGGATCTAGAGGCGGCCAAAGGCGCACAAAAGGAGCGGAAAAGGCAGAAAGCAGTCAAGAAAAGAGAGTCCCGCCGCCACAAGAAAAAAGAGGCCACACGCCGTGGTGAGGAGAGCTTGGCAGAGATTGAAGCACGGTGGGCTGCCGCCTACAAGGCTGGGAAGGAAAACGCCGGCGTCTGGCCAGCATGCCCCGATGGCAGCATGTGAGAAGTAGTTTAAGTTTGTAGTATTAGAACAAATTACCAGTAGTACTTTAAGTTTGTAGTATTAATGTACAATGTCGGTAAGAGCATCCTTTGAGGGCTTTGAGTGTTGGTTAGCATGTGTGCCCGTGTGCGCTTTTTTGCGTTAATCATTAGAAGATCACAAAACACACGGTTTCTATGCCGTAGCCGTCTGCTTTTTTTGCGTTAATGACCCATAAGTCAATTACCTGTGCGATGTTTCCTAATAAACCAGGCGTACCATTGACCGAAAAAATCAAGTACACGTGTACATTTTTTTGGAGACGGGATCTGCCAACTTTCTTTTTTCTCGCACACGAGTATTTTACGCGCTTCGTCTGTGTTGTGTGTTTCCCCCGCCCAAGTTTCAACTTTCGTAGTGAAATTTTCATTAGGCGCCCGATTTCAGAATTTATTCCTCCAACCATATCCCCATCCTCAGTTCCCCCCCCCCTCGCGCCTACCCCTACCGGCATCTCAAACCACCGCCGCCGCAACCACAGCTTCAACCACATCTACGTTCTGCTCGGATCCAGTCAGGTAACCCACCGATCTCTATCACGTCCCCGGCATGATTGCTTAAATGGCGCCTGCGAAACATCCTCATGCCTTCAAATCCCCCTGCCAGGAGCTGATGGCGGTCCATGGCGTGATGGCCGCTGTGCATGTTGACCCGGAGGAACACCTCGCCTCCGCCGCCGACGACGACATGGTGCAGGCTCTGTCCCAGATGAAGTCCCCCAGCGACTACCCCCCAGGACTTAGCAGGTAAGATCTGACAAGCTAAATCTTACCAGTACCACTTGCAATGGCTATGATTTGTACGGTTGATGTATTAAGCATGTTCGTGCCTTGTTTATTTTAGTACTGCACACTGTGTGATTTTCAAATATTACAGTGTCCAGCTCAATTTCACCAGTACCAGCAAAAACTTACAATACATGACTCAGGATATCACTAGAGATGCTGCCCATTTGCTACTTTTAGTGGATGCTAACCCTGTTGTACTTAACATGCATGTCCATGTACTTATGCAGGGTCATAACGGCCGATGCTTTTGTTTGCCGTCGAGGTGAGCTGCATCCCATGTCTTACAGTATTTCACATCATTTGTGCAATTGCAGTTTAACTTCTACCATTTACTGGTTGCCTGTAGGTACACATGTAAGTGGCGCTGATCCATGCTTCGACCCGGAGGAACAGCTCGCCTCCGCTGTCGCTGACTTTGGGCGGGCTCTGGCCAAGATGAAGTGCCCGAGCAACTGCCTCTCAGGACTTACCAAGTATGTACTCACCAGTTCAATCTTACAAATACCAGTTGCAATTAATGGCTATGTTTTCTACGGTCGATGTATTAAGCATGTTGTAGTAAACATGCCTAACACGTTTTAGCTATTTTCCCTACCTTTTTATAGACAACCGGGCCATTATCTGCTCTGGCAGCACCTGCCCTGTGATGTTTAACTCTGCCAATTGCATTTTTATCAGTACCGGTTTCAATGGCCATTAAGCCTGTTGCAATTAACAGTTGTATCCATTTTTAAAGAGTTGTCTTTCAATGGCTACAAACTTAAAAACATGAATTAGGATGTTGTTAAGCCTGTTGCAATTAACAGTTGTATCCATTTTTAATCCGTCCCTTTGCTACCGTGCTACTCTTTCGAAATGAAGATATCACTACAGATGCTGCCATTTTATTACCATTTGCTATTTTTGGTGGATGTTAACCCTGTTGTAGTTAACATTGGCTTTCCATGTACTTACACAGGGCTACAATGGGCGATGATGTTGTTTGCCGTCGAGGTTAGCTACATCCCATGTCTTATACACCATCTATTCCTAAATATAAGCATTTTTAGAAATTCCAATATAGACTACATAAGGAGCAAGATGAGTGAATATATTCTAATCTAAACTATATATATAATTCTATATACATCTGTTTGTAGTTCGTATTGAAATCTCAAAAAAAAAAATACTTGTACTTAGGAACATAGGTAGTTGTATTTTACATCCTTTGTGCAATCTCAGTTTAGCTTCTAACATCTACTGGTTGCTTGTAGGTACATATATGAGCGGTACTGATCCGCGCTTCGATCTCTTTTGCATATGGGCCAATGAGATATTCATGAACAAGCGTCAAGTCAAGAAACTAAGAAAGATTGTTAGGCGAAAGAAACAGGTGATTGGAATTAAGCTCTTTATTTACACTTTGTCGAAGACAACAGTGAACTTTAGGATGGTAAGTAATGTGTTGCCTTTTCCCCCTGCCCACAACAAGTTACTCTATTAGACCTCAGTATCTGATATTTTTCTCTTTTCAGTGGTTTCCGAAGCTATTTACTAATGATTACCTTGCAAACTACATGACCGGAGTGTAGGCAACTAAGGTTAAAGTATATAATTCATGCTACCATGATAATGCTCTAGAAGTCTTCCTGAAGGCGGTGAAGGATGGGCGGGCGATCGTCACAGGGGGTTGGACAAAAGTGGTTCGTGCCTATGGCATGCAGGAAGGCACATTATGGGCATTCCGCTTCTTCAACACCGTCGGCAGTCAAAATGATTTACACTTATCTCTTCACCTTTACCGCCTTTAAACACTGTGGTTCATCATAGTTAATTGCTGCCTAATCCTGTAATTACTGAACATATTGTACTGGCAATTTTATTTATGGATTCTTTGTTGAACCATTGTGCTAAGAATTAGAATTGCACGTTTCATATTTCAAAATTTCCAATTTGAATAATAAATTACAGGAAAAAATAAAATGAGAACAGACAGTCATGGAACTTTGCAAACGGTTCTCGCAGTAAAAGCGCTTGCGATGGATAGCCCAATGCCACACAAATTTCTTCATCAAATCGTGTGTGATGTAGTTGATAAAGGCAAACAGTTAACCAAGGCAGACCGTGTGTGATAGTTACACCTTTCACACACGAGCCTACACATAAAACTGTGTGGGATGTACGTACGAACGGAAACGTTTTCCCTGGATTCACTGCGTGGGATGTACATAAGAATGGAAATGTATTCCTTGGAATGACTGTGTGTGATATACATACGAACGGAGATGTTTTTCTGGGGTTCACCATGTGGGATGTACATACCTACGGAAATGTTTTTCTCGGATTATCGTGTGGGATGTACATACCTACGGAAATTATTGGGTTTTGATGCCTCGCCCAATCGCACACGGCCCCAGCCTGTGTCCTAGGAGGGCCTATCCCCGACGATTTCTGGGTCGTGTGGGAAGGACCCCCCTATCGCCCACACTCACTTGGCGATGGTTCCAAATGTCGTCATGGAAAGGGGGTTAAAAACCGTTTGTATAGCACCGACGCGTACTAGTGTACTTTTTAATTTTCCTTCTTTTATATGCAAAAAGTTGTTATATCTTGTGAGCTATGCTCGGCATGGAAAAAGGTGACGATAAAGTTTCTATTTTATTCGTGATAAGGGTTGAACCACACAATCCGAGCGACATGCAACTTTGGAAGACATAAGAACTTAAAATAAAAAAGGAGAGCATATGTAGGGGAGGTGCGCCAAAGTCCAAACAACAGAGCCGATGTTTACCACCATTCTTCCTTATGCCTCTCTATTTTATGCACATCCTTGTTTTCACGTCTAAACCATGGAAATTTGTCCCCACCCGATCTTTTGAGACTTTTGCTTAAGGGAACTTGATCGGCGACCATCTTGAAAAGACGTACTTCGGTGGTGGTTTGTCAAAAAAGAGCCAGAGGCTGCTTGTCCAGCCCCCGATTAAACCATAAGACCTTCCAAGGCAAAATGTGGCTAAATTAGCTCAAAGTGTGAGGAAATGGGTCATTGGTTAATCCGAACTGCTCCCATTCTTCATTTAGTATGTGCTCCATGATCCCCCATGGGATTTTTAACATGAAGTTGTGTACCCAAGGAACATAGTCCTCAGTCATGTAGTGGGGACGATGGAGCCCGAACCCCTATTCAGGGATGCAGTCTGGTCTTGCCGAGGAGTCCGCCATGATGATAGGGTGCATTGCATTCTCTGGCTTGCTTGATGTGGCTCTATCCTTTGGCACATCCTCGGTTTCTTGTACCTCAGCCGCTAGGGCCGTGGTTTGTTCATCCTTTAGTGGGGAAGCGACTTGTAACCATTTATCGTAATTATGCCCTTTGGTCCATCCACCTGGAGTGTAAGATGGCCGTAGGGCGGGATGATATGAAAATGAACGAAGGCCGGCCGCCGAGGAGTGCATGATAATTGATGTGAAAGGTGCTATCTCAAAGATTAAGCCCTCCCTTCGAAAGTTCTCGGGCGTGCCGAATACTACATCTCGTGTGATACTTCCGATACTTCGGGTCCACACCCTTGGCGTGAACCCTTTGATCGCGATGTTGCTCGGCCTTACCCTTGTCGGGTTGTGAATTTCCCTGATGTTATCAGCATACAACAGGTTAAAGCTGCTGCAGTCCATCAGGACGCAGGTTAAGTGGAAACCATCAACAATGGAATCAACTATTAATGTCGTCGTGTCTCCATGGCAGAGATCCACTAAGCTCTTCTACAGATCACATGTGATCGGAAAATCCGACTACCTGTTTCAATAGCGTGGTTTTGACCTGCTACCGTCCGTGTGGCGGGGTGCGCGCAATTTTTCCCTTTGAATATACATAGGATATATCATGTTGATATCCTTGACCTCGCGAGGGAATTGCTTTTGGCCACTAGTGGTCAGCCCTGGCTGGCTCCCGTTCTCGCTACGAGTTCAACTTTTTCCCTAGTTCTCGGCCACTATCTTGCCCGCTTGCTTAATCACCCAACAGTTCTGGTTGGAACGAGTAGCTGGCTTGTCGGGAGCACCATGAATGGCACACTGCATGTGCAGAATTTGGTCCAACATTGAAGGGACATCCCTGTTCCCTTGAAGGGGTTTTCATTTGCTACCTCGGTGCTGGTTGGCGAACCCAACATTAACTTCTGCATCCTCGGCGTCCCTTTTGTTACCTCTGCGGAGTGTCTCCCAGCCCACATCCGTGTTGTCGTCCTAGTGCAGAGGCCACTGGACCTCGGCATGGCCTGCGCGCTGGCGCTACTTCGGGAGGAAGTAGCTGACGGCGCCACACCGGGCATGCACGGCCCTGGCCTACGTGCGGAGTAGAGGTTTTTGGAGCTTTTTGTTGGAAATATGCCCTAGAGGCAATAATAAATGGTTATTATTATATTTCTTTGTTCATGGTAATTGTCTATTATTCATGCTATAATTGTATTGTCCGGAAATCGTAATACATGTGTGAATACATAGACCACAACCTGTCCCTAGTAAGCCTCTAGTTGACTAGCTCGTTGATCAACAGATAGTCATGGTTTCCTGACTATGGACATTGGATGTCATTGATAACGGGATCACATCATTAGGAGAATGATGTGATGGACAAGACCCAACATAAGCATAGCATAAAAGATCGTGTAGTTTCGTTTGCTAGAGCTTTTCCAATGTCAAGTATCTTTTCCTTAGACCATGAGATCGTGCAACTCCCGGATACCGTAGGAGTGCTTTGGGTGTGCCAAACGTCACAACATAACTGGGTGACTATAAAGGTGCATTACGGGTATCTCCGAAAGTGTCTGTTGGGTTGGCACGGATCGAGACTGGGATTTGTCACTCCGTGTGACGGAGAGGTATCTCTGGGCCCACTCGGTAATGCATCATCATAATGAGCTCAATGTGACTAAGGCGTTAGTCACGGGATCATGCATTGCGGTACGAGTAAAGAGACTTGCCGGTAACGATATTGAACAAGGTATTGGGATACCGACGATCGAATCTCGGGCAAGTAACATACCGATTGACAAAGGGAATTGCATACGGATTGATTGGATCCTCGACACCGTGGTTCATCCAATGATATCATCGTGGAACATGTGGGAGCCAACATGGGTATCCAGATCCCGCTGTTGGTTATTGACCGGAGAGGCGTCTCGGTCATGTCTGCATGTCTCCCGAACCCGTAGGGTCTACACACTTAAGGTCCGGTGACGCTAGGGTTGTAGAGATATATGTATGCGGAAACCCGAAAGTTGTTCGGAGTCCCGGATGAGATCCCGGACGTCATGAGAGGTTCCGGAATGGTCCGGAGGTAAAGATTTATATATGGGAAGTCTTATTTTGGTCGCCGGAAAAGTTTCGCGCTTTATCGGTATTGTACCGGGAGTGCCGAAAGGGGTCCGGGGGTCCACCAAGGGGGTCCACCAGCCCCGGGGGGCCACATGGGCTGTAAGGGGTGCGCCTTGGCCTATATGGGCCAAGGGCACCAGCCCCAAGAGGCCCATGCGCAAGAGATAAGAAAAAGGGAGAGTCCTAAAGGGGGAAGGCACCTCCGAGGTGCCTTGGGGGGGAAGGACTCCCCCCTGGCCGCACCCTTCCTTGGAGGAAGGGGCAAGGCTGCGCCCCCCCCCCTCTCCCTTGGCCCTATATATAGTGGGGGGAAGGGAGGGCAGCAACATCTAAGCCTTGGGCGCCTCCCTCCTCCCCTGCAACACCTCTCTCTCTCTCGGAGAAGCTTGGCGAAGCCCTGCCGGAGACCCGCTACATCCACCACCACGCCGTCGTGCTGTTGGATCTCCATCAACCTCTCCTCCCCCCTTGCTGGATCAAGAAGGAGGAGACGTCGCTGCACCGTACGTGTGTTGAACGCGGAGGTGCCGTCCGTTCGGCACTCGGTCATCGGTGATTTGGATCACGACGAGTACGACTCCGTCATCCACGTTCATTGGAACGCTTCCGCTCGTGATCTACAAGGGTATGTAGATGCACTCCTTTCCCCTCGTTGCTATTAGACTCCATAGATGCATCTTGGTGAGCGTAGGAAAATTTTAAATTATGCTACGATTTCCAACAGTGGTATCAGAGCCAGGTTTATGCGTAGTTACTATGCACGAGTAGAACACAAAGTAGTTGTGGGCGTTGAGTTTGCCAATTCTTCTTGCCGCTACTAGTCTTTTCTTGTTTCGGCGGCATTGTAGGATGAAGCGGCCCGGACCGACCTTACACGTACTCTTACGTGAGACGGGTTCCACCGACTGACATGCACTAGATGCATAAGGTGGCTAGCGGGTGTCTGTCTCTCCTACTTTAGTCGGAACAGATTCGATGAAAAGGGTCCTTATGAAGGGTAAATAGAAATTGGAAAATCGCGTTGTGGTCATACGTAGGTAAGAAACGTTCTTGCTAGAAACCTACAAACCACGTAAAAACTTGCAACAACAATTAGAGGACGTCTAACTTGTTTTTGCAGCAAGTGCTATGTGATGTGATATGGCCAGAAGATGTGATGAATGATATATGTGATGTATGAGATTGATCATATTCTTGTAATAGGAATCACGACTTGCATGTCGATGAGTATGACAACCGGCAGGAGCCATAGGAGTTGTCTTTATTATTTTGCATGACCTGCGAGTCATTGAATAACGCCATGTAAATTACTTTACTTTGTTGCTAAACGAGTTGGCCATAGAAGTAGAAGTAATCGTTGGCGTGACAACTTCATGAAGACACAATGATGGAGATCATGATGATGGAGATCATGGTGTCATGCCGGTGACAAAGATGATCATGGTGCCCCGAAGATGGAGATCAAAGGAGCATGATGATATTGGCCATATCATGTCACTATTTGATTGCATGTGATGTTTATCATGTTTTTGCATCTTATTTGCTTAGAACGACGGTAGAAAGTAGGATGATCCCTTATAATAATTTCAAGAAAGTGTTCACCCTAACTGTGCACCGTTGCGAAGGTTCGTC
Source organism: Triticum aestivum (assembly GCF_018294505.1). Classification (NCBI taxonomy): domain Eukaryota; kingdom Viridiplantae; phylum Streptophyta; class Magnoliopsida; order Poales; family Poaceae; genus Triticum; species Triticum aestivum. Next base: position 220,344,055 of record NC_057796.1, on the reverse strand, counting down.
GTTTCGAAGCACCACGTGATGATCGGGTGTGATAGATTCTTACGTTCGAATACAACGGGTGTTGACGAGCCTAGCATGTATATGTACATGGCCTCGGAACACACGCAATACACTTAGGTTGACTTGACGAGCCTAGCATGTACAGACATGGCCTCGGAACACGGAGGACCGAAAGGTCGAGCATGAGTCGTATAGAAGATACGATCAACATGCAGATGTTCACCGATCTTGACTAGTCCGTCTCACGTGATGATCGGACACGGCCTAGTTGAACTCGGATCATGTTTCACTTAGATGACTAGAGGGATGTCTATCTGAGTGGGAGTTCATAATCAGATGAACTTCATTATCATGAACATAGTCAAAAAGTATTTGCAAATTATGTCATGGCTTGCGCTTTAGTTCTACTGGTTAAGATATGTTCCTAGAGAAAATTTAGTTGAAATTTGGTAGTAGCAATTATGCGGACTGGGTCCGTAAACTGAGGATTGTCCTCATTGCTGCACAGAAGGCTTATGTCCTTAATGCACCGCTCGGTGTGTTGAACCTCAGTGTCGTCTGTAGATGTTACAAAACATCTGACATACACGTTTTGATAACTACGTGATAGTTCGGTGCGGTTTAGAATTGTGGCACCAAAGACGTTTCTGAAATGTCGCAGAACATGTGAGATGTTCCGAAGACTGAAATTGGGATTTCAGACTAGTGCCCACGTCAAGAGGTATGAGACCTCTGACAAGTTTCTTAAGCCTGCAAACTAAGGGAGAAAAGCTCAATCGTTGAGCGTGTGCTCAGATTGTCTGAGTGCCACAATCGCTTGAATCGAGTGGGAGTTAATCTCCCAGATGAGATAGTGATAGTTCTCCATAGTCACTGCCACCAAGCTAGTAGAGCTTCGTGATGAACTATAACATATCAAGGATAGTTATGATGATCCTTGAGCTATTCGCGATGTTTGACACCGCTAGAGTAGAAATCAAGAAGGAGCATCAATTGTTGATGGTTAGTAAAACCACTAGTTTAAGAAGGGCAAGGGCAAAAGGGATACTTCATGAAACAGCAAGTCGTTTGCTGCTCTAGTGAAGAATCCCAAGGTTGAACCCAAACCTGAGACTAAGTGCTTCTGTAATGAGAGGAACGGTCACTGAAGCAGTACTACCCTAGATACTTGGTAGATGAGAAGGCAGGCAAGGTCGACAAAGTATATTGGATATATGAATGTGTACTTTACTAGTACTCCTAGCAGCACCAGGGTATTAGATACTGGTTCGGTTGCTAAGTGTTAGTAACTCGAAATAAAAGCTGCGGAATAAATGGAGACTAGCTAAAGGTGAGATGACGATATGTGTTGGAAGTATTTCCAAGGTTGATGTGATCAAGCATCGCATGCTCCCTCTACCATCGAGATTTGGTGGTTGCGCTGAACATGATTGGATTATGTTTACCGCAAAACGGTTATTCATTTAAGGAGAATAATGGTTACTCTGTTTATTTGAATAATACCTTCAATGGTCTTGCACCTAAAATGAATCTCGATCGTAGTGATACACATGTTCATGCCAAAAGATATAAGATAGTAATGATAGTACCACATACTTGTGGCACTGCCACTTGAGTCATATTGGTGTAGAACGCATGAAGAAGCTCCATGTAGGTGGATCTTTGGACTCACTCATTTTTGAAAAGATTGAGACATGCGAACCATGTCTATTGGTATATATGCATGAAGAAACTCCATACAGATGGATCGTTTGGACTCACTTGATTTTGAATCACTTGAGACATGCAAATCATACCACATGGGCAAGATGACTGAAAGGCCTCGTTTTCAGTAAGATGGAACAAGAGAGCAACTTATTGGAAGTAATACATTTTGATGTATGCAGTCCAATGAATGCTGAGACATGCAGTGGATATCGTTGTGTTCTTACTTCACAGATGATTTGAGTAGATGCTGAGTGTATTTACTTGATGAAACACAAGTCTGAATTATTGAAAAGTTCAAGTAATTTCAGAGTGAAGTTGAAGATCATCGTGACAAGAGGATAAAATGTCTGTGATATGATCATAGAGATGAGTATCTGAGTGACGAGTTTGGCACACAATTGAGACATTGTGGAAAGTGTTTCACAATTAATACCGCCTGGAACACCATAGTGTGATGGTGTGTCCAAACATCATAACTGCACCCTATTGGATATGGTGCATACCATGATGTTTCTTATCAAATTACCACTATCGTTTATGGGTTAGGCATTAGAGACAACCGCATTCACTTTAAAAGGGGCACCACGCAATTCCGTTGAGACGACACCGTTTATAGAAACCTAAGTTGTCGTTTCTTAAAAGTTTGGGGCTGTGATGCTTATGTGAAAAAGTTTCAGGCTGATAAGCTCGAACCCAAAGCGGATAAATGCATCTTCATAGAATACCCAAAAACAGTTGGGTATACCTCCCATTTCAGATCTGGAAGCAAAAGTAATTGCTTCTAGAAACGAGTCCTTTCTCGAGGAAAAGTTTCTCTCGAAAGAATTGAGTGGGAGGATGGTGGAGACTTGATAAGGTTATTGAACCGTTGCTTCAACTAGTGTGTAGCAGGGCACAGGAAGTTGTTCCTGTGGCACCTACACCAATTGAAGTGGAAGCATATGATAGTGATCATGAAACTTCGGATCAAGTCACTACCAAACCTCGTAGGACGACGAGGATGCGCACTACTTCAGAGTAATGCGTGATCCTGTCTTGGAAGTCATGTTGCTAGACAACAATGAACCTACGAGCTATGGAGAAGCGATGGTAGGCCCATATTCCGACGAATGGCTCGAGGCCATGAAATCCGAGATAGAATCCATGTATCAGAACAAAGCATGGACTTTGGTGAACTTGCCCGATGATCGGCAAGCCATTGAGATAAATGGATCTTTAAGAAGAAGACGGACATGGACGGTAATGTTACCGTCTATGAAGCTCGACTTGTGGCAAAGAGTATTTTCACAAGTTCAAGGAGTTGACTACGATGAGTTTTTCTCATCCGTAGCGATGCTTAGGTCCGTCGGAATCATGTTAGCATTAGCTACATTTATGAAATCTGGCAGATGGATGTCAAAACAAGTTTCCTTACCAGTTTTTGTAAGGAAAGGTTGTATGTGATACAATCAGAAAGGTTTTGTCGATCCTAAGGATGCTAAAAGGTATGCTAGCTCCAGCGATCCTTCCATGGATCAGAGCAAGCATCTCGGAGTCAGAATATACGCTTTGATGGGGTGATCAAAGTTTTTGGGTTTATACAAAGTTTGTTAGAAACTTGTATTTACAATAAAGTGAGTGGGAGCGCTACAACATTTCTGATAAGTATATGTGAATGACATATTGATGATCCGAAATGATGTAAAATTTCTGGAAAGCATAAAGGGTTGTTTGAAAGGAGTTTTTCAAAGGAAGACCTGGATAAAGCTACTTACATATTGGGCATCAAGATCCATAGAGATAGATCAAGACGCCTGATGATACTTTCAAAAGACAGCACACCTTGACATGAGTTTGAAAGAGTTAAAAATAGATCAGCAAAGAAGGAGTTCTTGGTTGTGTTACAAGGTGTGAGTATTGAGTGAGACTCAAGACCTGACCACAGCAGAAGATAGAGAAAGGACGAAGGTCGTCCCCTATGCTTTAGACATAGGCTCTATAGTATGCTATGCTGTGTACCGCACATGTAGTGTGCCTTGCCATGAGTTGGTCAAGAGGGTACAATGATGATCCGGGAAAGGATCTCATGACAGCGGTCGAACTTATCCTTAGCACCTAGTGGATTAAGGAATTTTCTCGATTATGGAGGTGGAAAGGAGTTCGTCGTAAAGGGTTACGTCGATGCGAACTTTGACACTAATCCGGATGACTTTGAGTAGTAAACCGGATTCGTATAGTAGAGCAATTATTTGAAATGGCTCCAAATAGCGCGTGGTAGCATCCACAAGATGACATAGATATTCGTAAAGCACACGGTTCTGAAAGGTTCAGACCCGTTGACTAATAACCTCTCTCACAAGCATAACATGACCAAACCAGAACACATTGAGTGATAATCACATAGTGATGTGAACTAGATTGTTGACTCTAGTAAACTCTTTAGATGTTGGTCACATGGTGATGTGACCAGTGAGTGTTAATCACATGGTGATGTGAACTAGATTATTGACTCTAGTGCAAGTGGGAGACTGTTGGAAATATGCCCTAGAGGCAATAATAAATGGTTATTATTATATTTCTTTGTTCATGGTAATTGTCTATTATTCATGCTATAATTGTATTGTCCGGAAATCGTAATACATGTGTGAATACATAGACCACAACCTGTCCCTAGTAAGCCTCTAGTTGACTAGCTCGTTGATCAACAGATAGTCATGGTTTCCTGACTATGGACATTGGATGTCATTGATAACGGGATCACATCATTAGGAGAATGATGTGATGGACAAGACCCAACTTAAGCATAGCATAAAAGATCGTGTAGTTTCGTTTGCTAGAGCTTTTCCAATGTCAAGTATCTTTTCCTTAGACCATGAGATCGTGCAACTCCCGGATACCGTAGGAGTGCTTTGGGTGTGCCAAACGTCACAACGTAACTGGGTGACTATAAAGGTGCATTACGGGTATCTCCGAAAGTGTCTGTTGGGTTGGCACGGATCGAGACTGGGATTTGTCACTCCGTGTGACGGAGAGGTATCTCTGGGCCCACTCGGTAATGCATCATCATAATGAGCTCAATGTGACTAAGGCGTTAGTCATGGGATCATGCATTGCGGTACGAGTAAAGAGACTTGCCGGTAACGATATTGAACAAGGTATTGGGATACCGACGATCGAATCTCGGGCAAGTAACATACCGATTGACAAAGGGAATTGCATACGGATTGATTGAATCCTCGACACCGTGGTTCATCCGATGATATCATCGTGGAACATGTGGGAGCCAACATGGGTATCCAGATCCCGCTGTTGGTTATTGACCAGAGAGGCGTCTCGGTCATGTCTGCATGTCTCCCGAACCCGTAGGGTCCACACACTTAAGGTCCGGTGACGCTAGGGTTGTAGAGATATATGTATGCGGAAACCCGAAAGTTGTTCGGAGTCCCGGATGAGATCCCGGACGTCACGAGAGGTTCCGGAATGGTCCGGAGGTAAAGATTTATATATGGGAAGTCTTATTTTGGTCGCCGGAAAAGTTTCGCGCTTTATCGGTATTGTACCGGGAGTGCCGAAAGGGGTCCGGGGGTCCACCAAGGGGGTCCACCAGCCCCGGGGGGCCACATGGGCTGTAAGGGGTGCGCCTTGGCCTATATGGGCCAAGAGCACCAGCCCCAAGAAGCCCATGCGCAAGAGATAAGAAAAAGGGAGAGTCCTAAAGGGGGAAGGCACCTCCGAGGTGCCTTGGGGGGAAGGACTCCCCCCTGGCCGCACCCTTCCTTGGAGGAAGGGGCAAGGCTGCGCCCCCCCCCCCTCTCCCTTGGCCCTATATATAGTGGGGGAAGGGAGGGCAGCAACATCTAAGCCTTGGGCGCCTCCCTCCTCCCCTGCAACACCTCTCTCTCTCTCGCAGAAGCTTGGCGAAGCCCTGCCGGAGACCCGCTACATCCACCACCACGCCGTCGTGCTGTTGGATCTCCATCAACCTCTCCTCCCCCCTTGCTGGATCAAGAAGGAGGAGACGTCGCTGCACCGTACGTGTGTTGAACGCGGAGGTGCCGTCCGTTCGGCACTCGGTCATCGGTGATTTGGATCACGGCGAGTACGACTCCGTCATCCACGTTCATTGGAACGCTTCCGCTCGCGATCTACAAGGGTATGTAGATGCACTCCTTTCCCCTCGTTGCTAGTAGACTCCATAGATGCATCTTGGTGAGCGTAGGAAAATTTTAAATTATGCTACGATTTCCAACACTTTTTGCTACGTATCTATGCCTTTTGGGCTCAAGAGTGCCCAGGCGACTTATCAGCGTTGTGTGCAGAACTGTTTTCACAGTCAGATTGGACGCAAAGTTCATGCCTACGTGGATGATATTGTTGTGAAGTCTAGAAAGAAGGAGACTCTATTGGATGATCTGAAAGAGACCTTTGATAATCTCCGGGTCTACAAGATGATGCTTAACCCGACCAAATGTGTTTTTGGTGTGCCTGCAGGCAAGCTTTCGGGTTTTTTTTGGTTTCAGAGAGAGGCATTGAAGCTAACCCGGAGAAAATCAAGGCTATCACTTCATTGGCTAAGCCGGCGTGTGTCAATGATATCCAACATTTGGCGGGTCGTATTGCCGCTCTGAGCCGGTTTATAAGCCGCCTGGGAGAAAAGGCTATTCCTCTGTACCAGATGATGAAGAAAACGGATCACTTTGTCTGGAGTGATGCTGCTAATGAGGCGTTTGAGGCACTTAAAAATAGTTGGCTGAGCCGCCGGTTCTTGCAGCTCCTGTTGAGAAGGAGCCCTTGCTACTTTATGTGGCTGCTAACAGGAGAGCCGTTAGTGTGGCGGTTGTGGTGGAAAGGAAGGAACCAAGCAAGGAATATCCGGTTCAAAGGTCAGCTTATTATGTCAGTGAGGTCTTAATCGAGTCTAAACAGAGATACCCGCATTGGCAGAAGCTAGTTCATGGGGTGTTCATGGCTAGTCATGAGTTGAAGCATTATTTCTTTGGTCATCCCATTACTGTGGTCAGTTCAGCTCCCTTAGGGGATATTATTCAGAACAGGGAGGCCACAAGCAGAGTGGCTAAGTGGGCCATTGAACTTGGACCTCATGGGTTGAAATATTTGCCGAGGACAGCTATCAAGTCTCAGGCTCTTGTGGATTTCATCAACGATTGGATAGAGTTGCAGACACCTGAGGAGAAGCTAGATAACACTTACTGGACTATTCACTTTGACGGGTCAAGGAAGCTGGAGGGCTCGGGGGCTGGAGTTATTTTGACCTCCCCACAAGGTGAATTTTTTTGCTATGTTTTACGATTAATGTTCCCTTGCACTAATAATGCAGCTGAGTACAAGGATCTGCTCCATGGCCTTTGGGTGGCTAAAGAGATGAACTTAAGTCGAGTGAGGTGCTTTGGTGACTTAGATTTGGTGGCTCAGCAAGTCTCAAGCACTTGGGATTCTAAGGATCGCTTATGGCGGCTTATCGTCGGGCAGTTAACAGTATTGCTGGTCATTTCAAAGGTTATCAGGTGGAACATGTTGATCGCAGAAAGAATGAGGCGGCTGATGCTTTAAGCCGGCTGGGGTCTCAGCGTAAGCCGGTGCCCCCTAATGTTTTTCTTGACGTGTTGAATAATCCTTCAGTTAAATTGCCAACGGAGGAGGATCTTGTTATTCCTGACCCGGAGGCACAGTTGGTGGCGGCTCTCCATGCCACTCCTGATTGGACGGTCCCATATTTGGCTTATATGACCCGGGGTGAGTTGCCTGAGGATGAGCTTTTGGCCAGGCAGATAACCCGGTGGTCCAAGTCTATGACCATTGTCAATGGCGAGTTACACCGCTGTAGCGTCACAGGTGTGTTCCAGCGCTATATTTCTCCTGAAGAAGGTCGTGAGATTCTAAGGGAGATACATGAAGGTGATTGTGGCCATCACGCCAGCTCTAAGTCTCTTGTGGCTAAAGCTTTTCTTCATGGGTTTTACTGGTTGACGGCTCATGCTAATGCAGAGGATCTGGTTAGTAAGTGTGATGGCTGTCAGAAATTTTCTCGCCGGGCTCATGTGCCGGCTCGGGAGTTGAGGATGATTCCAATTACTTGGCCGTTTGCGGTCTGGGGGTTGGATATGGTTGGACCTTTCAAGAGGTCTAAGGATAATAAGACCCACCTCCTGGTGGCGGTTGACAAGTTTCCCAAGTGGGTTGAAGCAGAGCCGGTCAGTAAGTGCGATGCAGCAACGGCGGTTCAATTCATGAAAGAAGTAATCTTCCGCTTTGGTTACCCTCACAGCATCATAACTGATAATGGCACTAATTTATCCAAAGGTGCTATGAGAGAGTTCTGTCAACGAGAGCATATTCGTCTTGACATCTCATCAGTAGCTCATCCCCAGTCCAATGGTCAAGCTGAAAGGGCCAATCAAGAAATCTTGAGAGGGATAAAACCCCGGCTTATGGTCCCTTTGCAAAGGACGCCGGGTTGTTGGGTTGAGGAGTTACCCTCAGTGCTACGGAGTATCAACACCACCCCCAATAGGTCAACGGATTACACACGTTTCTTCATGGTTTACGGGGCCAAGGCGGTTCTTCCAAGTGATATCCATCATGACTCGCCCCGGGTGGCGGCTTATGTTGAAGCTGATAATGAAAAAGCACGTCAGGATGCTCTTGATATGTTGGATGAGGAGCGATGCCTGGCGACGGCTCGTTCGGCGATATACCAGCAAGATCTCCGTCGCTATCATAGCCGCTGGGTTAAAACTCGAACCTTTCAAGAAGGCGACTTGGTGCTCCGGCTCATCCAAGATCAAACAGATATGCATAAGTTATCCCCGCCTTGGGAAGGACCTTTTGTGGTCAGCAAGAACCTGAACAACGGGTCATACTACCTCATTGATATTCGAGAGAACAAGGACTCGCACACATCAGAGGAGGAGACCCACCGGCCGTGGAACATTGCTCATCTTCGGCCATATTACACTTGAGCCACCGGCTCTTGTGTTGTACATACTTTCTTCATTGTATATATTAGGATCATTATAATAAAGCCGGCATCCCTGATAATTCAGGGCCTCTGTCTTTTCACTACTATGAATTGAAGCCTTTATTGTTTGGTCATAAGGTCATTTGGGGGCGACCTGCTCAATGAGCAGAGCCTTGATTACCCTCTTGATTCGGATTACATTCCGACTCATTGGTCATTTGGGGGCGACCTGCTCAATGAGCAGAGCCTTTATTACCCTCTTGATCCGGATTACATTTCGACTCATTGGTCATTTGGGGGCGACCTGCTCAATGAGCACAGCCTTTATTACCCTCTTGATCCGGATTACATTCCGACTCATTGGTCACTTGGGGGCTTCCTGCTCAATGAGCATAGCTTTGCTTACCCTCTTGATCGGCTTATATGCCAGGTGTAAACACCAACTTTTGGGTTAACCAGCCTGTATGTCGTTGTTACTCCGCCCAGGTAATCCTGGAATGACCCGTTGTGTTCTTAACAGTCAATCTTTTAAATAAGACCCTGAACTCGTTCAAGTTAAACCGGCGGTTTGTCATGTGAGGGTTGGCTTACAGGTGTGCTGGAAAATAACCCAGTGGCTGTGCGGCCCATGAAAGCACTTGAAGTTTTAGGCTTGGCGGCCTATGAAAGCCTTGTTTTCTGAATTTCTATTTTTCTGAAGATTTTTGGGTTCATACCTTTTTTCCATGTGAATACATGGTTTTCACAATTCAGGCCATGTAGCCTTGATCGTATGACTCATAATTGAGCATATTGGGTTAACAACCCGCCTTGATAGCGGATCATAAGCCGCCAGGAAATTTGCCTCGAGCAATCAACATGATGATGATTCATGCCTGTGACTTCTCATTATAAGGGGAGTTGTTATGACCTACAGGTATGTTCTTTCTATAATGATATAAACATTCAGGGTCTTGGTAAACCACCCTGGCTTTTGACTTTGTCATTAGCGTATTTTTCCGCTTATATATCCTTTAAATCTTTCTATCAAAAATTATGTTATCAGGGTTGTTCAAAGATATTTGTGACCCGCCTTGGCTTAAACCTCCACGGCACATGTTATTTACTTGTGTGTAGGGAGTACGATAGTATTCAGTATGACCCATATGATTGATAATATTATACGTGCTAGTGGCGGATCATAAAGATAAGATCGGCGGTTTAAGCATCCAAGAATATAAACATGCACGATGGAATGTGAGATCAGTGTTTCCACATCTATCCTATTACAAGGCCAATGGGCCTGCAAGGTGCGACCAAGTATTTTTTTCACCACATTAAAAATTAGAACGTGATGGAGAATCGCCCCTTGGATCAGTTATCTTGGCCTTGGCGGGTTGGAGACTCCAGGTTATCCTGCGCTGGTTCTTCTTCTTCGTCCATCGTCTGGAAGTCAGGTGATGTCCAATTGATGCCATTTAAGGCTTTGAACACAGCTTCATCATCTATAAGTGTGGATGGATCTACTTCAGGAGCAAAAGTATGATTATGTATTGGAGGAATAAGATCCATCACTTCATAAGCTGGCGCCTTCACTTTTGCGTTTTCAACAGTATAAGCCGCCTGATATCTGGTAGATCAGTTTCTTCAGCCAATTTGCTTGCCAAGGGGCGCATCTCCCTTACACATTTGGCAAAATCATTTGCATCAAAGGGAGACCCGTCTTCTTTATAGCTTGGACAGCCAATGGCCATCTCCTCCGGGTCTAGTTCCACTTGCCACGCTTTGGCCCGACTCAGGGCGGTTATGGCACCAGCTCTGGTGGGTGATCATTTTATCTCCTCCACTCTTTGGGGTATAACGGACAGCTTGTCCAATACCTCCCTGATAAGGGTGGGCGGTTGTTTGGTGTGGGAGATGGCGGCTATGGTTCGCTGAGTGCCTGTGTACAGTTGCTCCACCAATGTGTAAACCGCCTTCAGCTTCACCAACATCTCTTGGCCAAGGTTGGCACTCCTGGGACCTATTCATAAAGCGCGCAGATGAGTCGCCAGGCGGGTTAAAATTAAATATTAAAAATAATCAAAGCATCTTGACTATTTACCAAAGATAGCAGCCGTCATCTGTGTTATACGGCGTTTTAAGCTGGACAGTTCTGCAGTGGTCTCTTTCAAAGAGGATTCGGTAGTTTCTGCTCTTTGCACTAAGGCGGCCTTCTCCTCTGTAACACCCACGATGCGGCTATATCTCCCACGTGTCGAGGCACGACTTAGAGGCATAACCGCATTGTGGTTTTGTCGCAAGAAGGGTCATCTTCACACAATCCCATGTAATGAACAAGAATGGGATAAAGAGTTGGCTTACAATCGCCACTTCACACAATACATAAATAAATCATACATCAATCAGAGTACACACATAGGTCCGACTACGGAACCAAAATAAAAGAAGACAACCCCAAATGCTAGATCCCTGATCGTCCCAACTGGGCTCCACTACTGACCATCAGGAAACGAAACATAGTAATGACCAAGTTCTTCATCGAACTCCCACTTGAGCTCAGTTGCGTCACCTGCACTGGTATCATCGACACCTGCAATTGTTTGGAAGTATCTGTGAGTCACGAGGACTCAGCAATCTCACACCCGCGAGATCAAGACTATTTAAGCTTATGGGTAGGAAAGGGTAGTGAGGTGGAGCTGCAGCAAACACTAGCATGTATGGTGGCTAACATACGCAAATAAGAGCGAGAAGAGGAGCAACGGAACGGTCGTCAACTAGTAATGATCAAGAAGTGATCTGAACTCCTACTTACGTCAAACATAACCCAAAAGTCGTGTTCACTTCCCGGACTCCGCCGAAAAGAGACCATCACAGTTACACACATGGTTGATGCATTTTAATTAAGTCAAGTGTCAAGTTCTCTACAACCGGATATTAACAAATTCTCATCTGCCACATAACCGCGGGCACGGCTCTCGAAAGTTTATACCCTGCAGGGGTGTCCCAACTTAGCCCATTATAAGCTCTCACGGTCAACGAAGGATACTCCTTCTCCCGGGAAGACCCGATCAGTCTCGGAATCCCGGTTTACAAGACATTTCGACAATGGTAAAACAAGACCAGCAAAGCCGCCCGAATGTGCCGACAAATCCTGATAGGAGCTGCACATATCTCGTTCTCAGGGCACACCGGATTGTCCAAGCTTCCGGTAGGCCAGCCCAAAGTTGCCCCTGGTGGCCACCGGCGACTGATAGGTTGGATCAACACTCGAAGGAGCACTGGCCCGGGGGGCGGGTAAATAAAGATGACCCTCGAGAGCGCGACTCCCAAGGGAAAAAAGGCTAGGTGAGGCAAATGTAAAACCAAGGTTGGGCCTTGCTGGAAGAGTTTTATTCAAAGTGAACTGTCAAGGGGGGTCCCATAAATCACCCAACCGCGTAAGGGACGCAAAATCAAGGAACATAACACCGGTATGACGGAAACTAGGGCGGCAAGAGTGGAACAAAACACCAGGCATAAGGCCGAGCCTTCCACCCTTTACCAAGTATATAGATGCATTAATAATATAAGAGATATTGTGATATCCCAACATAAACATAATCCAACATGGAGCAATCTTCATCTTCACCTGCAACTAGCAACACTATAAGAGGGGCTGAGCAAAAGCAGTAACATAGCCAAACAATGGTTTGCTAGGAAGGTGGGTTAGAGGCTTGACATGGCAATATGGGAGGCATGATATAGCAAGTGGTAGGTAGCGCGGCATAGCAATAGAGCGAACAACTAGCAAGCAAAGATAGAAGTGATTTCGAGGGTATGGTCATCTTGCCTGAGATCCCGCAAGGAAGAAGAACGAGTCCATGAAGAAGACAAACGGATGTAGACGAACGAATCCTCACAACTCCGGAACGAAACCGAAGCTAACGAGAGAAGCAACCCGGAAAGAAACAAACAACATGGTAAACAACCACCACATACACATGGCATGATGCACAAACAAGTATGATGCATGTCCGATTTAATGAGCATGGCATGGCAAAGTGCAACAAACAACACTACAAATTAAGTGGAGCTCAATATGCAACGAGTTGCATATTGGAAAAACACCACATCAATTATTTAGTTCTCTCTCGTTTATGTACCCAACAATATTAAATGTTATTAAACATGGCAATAGGTGAAGCATATGAAAACTACCTATTTAGGCAAGTTTAAATGAGGCCGGAACAACAAACAACAATTCCGGAAAATCCCCATGTGCATATTTTAGATTTGGTACTGTTCTGCCATAAACACAATTTTAATGTTGTTAAACAGCAAAATAAAGTGCACCAAGTTAATATATGCATTTTTCTACCCCATTTACATATAAAGTTTATTAAATTCCGAGTTACGGTTATTAAGCTATGAAATAAATCATTTTAACATGGCATTCGAGCAAATTTAAACAAACAGCATTTTAAACATTTCAAACATGGATGAGAGTGGCATATTATGAAACTAGATGAAATTCTAAGCATTTTACATATATAAATCATTTTAATCCGATGCACGGTTGATGAGTTATTATATGCATGAAGACTAGGGACTTTTGTGCAAATCTGTAAATCCTGGATAATTACTAAATTCGCGGAGACAAGAGAAAAAACATCCACGGGCCGAATCTGCTGGGCTGAACAGAGAGGAGGGGCTGGAGGGCTGCTCACCCATGGGCTCGGCCCAGCTGGAGAGGAGGAGGAGGCAGGCCGCGGGGCGCAGGCTGGGCCTTGGCGCACAGGAGGGACTTGGCGGTCCAGCGTGCGAAGCAGAGGGGCGAGCAGCTCAAGTTGCTGCTGCTCGTTTCTGAAGAACAGAAACAGCAGCAGGGGAACAGCGGCGCGATGCAGGGGCTTGGCGAGGCGGGACTTGGCAGCAGGGCGGCGGCGCTCCTCGAGGAAGGGTCTTGCGGGGAAGAACTCCGGTGAAGAAGGGGAGCGGGGCGGCTACGCCGTTGTGGGCGACGAACTGAGCAGGGCGGCGACGATGGCTGCTGTTACAGAGAGAGATTGAGAGTGAGCGGGGGCAGGAGGAAGAAAATAAGAAGGGAGGAGCAGGGGAACGGCGACCTGGACCTGGATGGAGACGCGAGGACTTGCCGGGGGAAGCCGGTCTGACGAGGAGGCCGGGGACGGCTCGTTCTAGCCGGAGCCGAGGCGATGAGAGGAGGCAGCAGGCGATAGGGCGCGATGCAGGAGGCAGCATGCGACAGGGCGCGATGCAGGAGGCAGGGGAACAAGCGGGCGACGCGGTGCTCCGGCGAGGTAGAGGCCCCGGACATGACGAAGCAGGGGAACGACACCACGGCGCGACGGCGGAAACTCCTGTAGGCACAGAGACAGGGAGGCTCGGGGTGATGGAAGAGAGATGAGAGAGGGAGAAAGAAACAGGAGGAAGAGGTGAGACCTTGGTGCTCCTCCAGTGATAGCGGGCGAGGAACTCGGGCGCCTCGAGCACAAGATCGAGCAGGGAGGTGCTGCGGCTGGCTGATGCGGCTTGGGCTGCTCGTGGATGGGCGCGCACGACGAGGGAGGTGGTCGGAGGCTACATGGTGGAGGCCGAGAGGAATTTGGATTTGGGGCTCGGGCATCTGGAACGAGGAGGAGGGAGAGCACTGGTTGGGTGAATCGGGCAGGGGAGATCCCGAGGGGGATTCGGTGGAGTGGCGGCGGCGTGGGGATGGATGGGACATTGCTCCTAAAGTTTAGGGTTAGGGGTCTATTTATAGGAAGGGTTAGCTTGGCTACCGGTCAAGAAAAATAAGCTAGGAGAGTCCAACAAAGAAAACGGCGATGTTGTATAGATGTTGGGGGATGATCCGGACCCATCGGTAACGACAGCCCAGTTCGGATTCGGAGCAGTTTTCGAACGCGCGCGAGGGGTCTGAGGGATGACGAGAGAGGATAGTTGGTTTGACAAGAGGGAACCGAAAACACGGTTGGTCTTGGAACGGTCACCGAAGACAAGGGGGAACGCGGCAACTACGAACGAATGCAAGTTTTAAAAACAAAGACGGCAACGAGTGCCGATGCAATGCGGATGATGAATGCAACAAACAAATAAATACACACAACGACCACGAAAACATGGCAGGCGTCTGGAGCATCGGTCTCGGGGCGTTACATCCTCCTCCCAGGCGGTTCTTTCAGTGGAAAATCCAGCTCTGAGCTTCTCGTTCTCCTCCAGGCTGAATTTAAACTTGGAGTCAGCTTTGAGTGTTTCAGCTTCTTGACGTTCAAGCCTGGCCTTAGGTCGACCAACTGGGATTCAATTTGAGTTAAGGCGTCCTGCAAGTAAGAGTTAAACAATTATAAACAAGTTGGTCAAGATACAGTGTGCATACAAGTCTCAAGCATGTTGCAAGCAAAGCCCTTGACACTTGGGGGCTAATGTGTGCGGAAGTTCTTTTTTGGCAGTATGAACCGGCTCATCTTTGTCAAGATAATCCGGCCCATGAGGGCTATGGTATGAAATTATTCTTTTAAAGGTAATGAACCGGCTCATCTTTGTCAAGATAAACCGGCCCATGAGGGCTACGGCATGAAAGTACTCTCAACGATAATGAAAATGAACTGGCTCATCTTTTTCAAGATAAGCCGGTACATGAGGGCTATGACTTCAAACTTACAGTAATACATTTTGACAAGTCTTACCCTTACTCAATGTATTTTTCCTATGGATAAGACTTGGGGGCTCTATGACTATATACATAAAGGAAACAGAAGATCATACCTCATACTTCTGTCGCATCTTCTTTACTGTGTCCGCCTTGAGATCACGACCAGAGTGCAGTTGACTGAGACAGCTAGAGAACAATTCACTAACGCCTAAGTGGGAATAATTGGCAATATCAAACTTGGCTTTGCTCTTTTCAACCAATTCTTCTTTGGCAGAGTGCCTGGCTAGAATGGTGGGATTCCCAGGTTCAGTATAACCAGTGCCAGTAATAATGACGTCCTCGGCAGTTTGTTGCAAAGGAGTCTCTTCAACAGGCTTGGTGGGGCTTGGCGGGTCAACACCCATTGTATCCACTGTTATGTCATGCGATTCTGGTGGCGGGTCATCAGCAACGGCCTTAGGAGTTTGATGAGAAGCTTCAGGCATGGTTTGCTTCTCCGGCTCAGCAACTTTTGGATCTTGGGCCGGTTTATTCATCATTTTTTTGCTGGGTTTAGCAACACCACTGAAAGGAAGACATGTGACGATGTTAATATATCATTTGTAAGGTGTTCAAAAGAAAACAAAAAGTTCAAATGTTCTCACCCAGGAGCGACTTTGAAGAGAGGAATATGAGTCCTCGTTGACTCGCTAGAGAATGAATGAGAAGTTCCCTGATAATTTGAGTCGGATGAATTAAGCGGTTGACAGATAAGACCCGCTTTAGGAAAGGAGAGGGGTGAAGTCTGTGGCACCTCTTTTCGGCGTTTCTGAGGAACCGGCGTGTTGGGTAAACCGGAGGAAAGGTTTCCACAGCCGTTGTTCCGGGTTGTGCGCCGAGCTTCATGCAGTTGTTTCTTCAAAATAAAGTTTGGATCCAAGTAAGCTAAAGGGTGAGAAAACCTTACTTTCCAGCTCACTTGTCGAACTTTCTGTCTTGGCAAAGACTCTGAGTCGGAGGAAAGGATAGTTACATCTTCACCGTGTGCGTGGCTGGCCTCCGCGTCATCCTAATAGCAATCAGTGTCAATAAGATAAACAAAAAAGGAGCCAAGGGAGTCAAGTTCTACCTCCGACTCATCATCGTTCAGTGCAAATAGCTCTGTTGTGTCTGTTTTCTTCTTGGCGGGTTTCTTGGTAGCCTTGTTCTTTCCCCTGGCCTTTTTGGCCGGCTTATCCTGAAGTTTTTTATTCCAGAAAGGATCATTGGCCTGAGGAAAGCAAGTAATAGTAAGAAGGCAATATATGAGAAGGAAGAATAAGATAACAATGAGCTTGAAATTCTTAGAGCCGGAGCTGGGTTAAGGGTGCAAAAGGGGTTCAGCCCCGTCTTGCTACAATCCTCTAAGATTTCATTGAGTAGCATTTTGGTCATCTCATTGATCTCTTTATCATCCAGACGTATTTGGCAGTGACGTTGTGGATCTTTGGTGTCGCCAGTATACTTGCACATTAAGCCGGGGCGGCGGCTCAAAGGCATGATCCTCCAGGCAACCCAGCATCGGACCAAATCGATGCCAGTTAAGCCGTTGGCCATTAAGGCTCTTATTTTGCTAAAAGTGGAGGCATATTTGACCCGTTCAGCGGCACTGATCCGGTCCGGAAGAGGATGTCTTGGGTTAAGCTGGCAGTCACGGAAACCCGGCAGAGGGTTTCACCCACCGGAGAGGTGTCTTGGCAATAGAACCAGGTCTAATTCCAGTCTTTGGGGTGATTGGGAGGCTTGGCCGCGGGAAAGACGGCATCTTTGCGTCTTTGGATAGAAATCCTGCCAAGTTCAAGACTGGGTCCGTCAGTCATTTTTGTTTGGCGGTTCAAATAGTAAAATTCTCTGAAAAGGTCAACAGTTGGCTCCTCCTGAAGATATACTTCGCAAAAGACTTGGAAGTTGCAGATGTTGGGGACTGAATTGGGCCCAATATCTTGTGGATGAAGTTGATAAAAATTCAGAACGTCGCGAAAGAACTTTGAGCCGGGTGGTGAGAAACCCCGGCTCATATGATCAGCGAAAACCACGACTTTATCGTCCTTTGGATCAGGTCTTATTTCTGTCCATGGGGCTCGCCAGTGAATGACCTCTTTGGCTGACAAGACGCCCACTTGAACATATTCGTTCAGAGCTTGTTCCGTCACAGTGGTGGCGACCCAATCACATGAGGTGACTGTTTTAGTCATTTTATCGTGAAAGGCCTAAAAGGGGAATGATGGCGGGTCAAATTTGAGATAATAAGTCGCCCGATGGTTATAAGAAGGTAAATATACTATGCAGGTTTGGTTCATATACGGACAGGTTATTATGAGAAAGAAAATAGTGTGGACAAAACAACAAAAGCACAGTTGGGTGATATTAACATCAAACGGATGCAGCTAATTTGAGTATTCCATAAATAAGTCGGCTGGTGTTCGGCGGGTTATAAAGTGATATTTTTTAGCCGGCCCTACAGTGGTGTTCAAGCCGGGGCTTACGGATCTGAGGAAACTTTTACTAAGTGTTACACAAATAGGTTCCACGGATCTGATCTATAATATTGGATCTACGGCAGGTTCAGAAAACGGAAATAATTACCAAATCTAAATATGACAGTGGAAGAACATATGAACTGGGTTTGAATCTCAGGGAGACAGGATGCATCTACAATTGGAAATGGATACTACAACTGCTACCGTGCCAACTTTGTACTACCTCTCAGATTGAACTAAGCGTTGGAAGAGAAAACCACAATGAACGCCGATGAACACTGACGAACAGAGGAAACCTAATGCAGATGGGGAGTGGAGAAAGGGGAGTACCTAGCGAGGCAGATGATCAGCGGAGGAGCGCCGTCGTTCTCTGGACACGATCAGGTTGATGCGGCGGCCTAGGTCGGAGTTGTTGAAGAAGGTCGACGGCAGTGACGGAGCTCTGGAGGCGTCGGTCGGCGCGAGGAAGGCGAAGGAGAAGAAGCAGAGGCAGGCGTAAAAAGTGAAAGGAGGGCCCCTGTCCCTATTTATAAGGAGGTGATAAAAGGGCATGCGCAGGAATCAAGGAGGAAAAAATGATTATGCTAACAGAGCGGGCGCCTCGATTTTCGGGAGGTCCATTAAGATAAAGATCAGTTGAGATATCTTCGGCCTTGTGCGGAATTAATGCGCATGACATCATGGCGGGTTACAATAATTCTACTTCTGTGATGTCATGGTGGGTTATACCGGACTGATAAAGAAAAGGCAATGATACATTCTGCTGAGTTAAACAGTGGAGATTGATATGAATAGGTTCAAATCAACCTAGGGCCTAATGTTGGGGATATAACCCTGAGGTATGACCCGCCCAGGAGCGGTCGGGTTATACCATTGGCGGCTTACTGTGAAGAAGGCCCAAGAGGTCCAGGACCTGAAGATGGCGGTTCGTAATGCAAAGCTTATTGGAGGCCCAAGACCCGGAGGTAGTTCAAGACCTGAAGGTGTGAGCCGTTCAAGGTTAACTTACTCTGTAAGGCAAGTTTGTTTAGAGACCGAGCTGGACGGGACACTGTAAGCCGCCGGGCATCAACCTGTATATAAAGATGAGACCCGGCGGTGGGTTAATTCAAGAAACAACCAATCGAGAACTAGGTCAAGCGTATTCGCTCCCTTGTAATCGAAACTCAAGCAATACAACAAGAAGCAGGAGTAGGCTTTTACCTCGACGAAGAGGGGCCGAACCTGGGTAAACTCCTTGTGTCCTTTGTCCCGTTCAACCCCTTCAAGCTAACCAGTTGCGATGGCTCCACACCTAAGTCCTTTCACTAGGGCATCTGTCGTGACAAATCCACGACAGCTTCCCTGAAGCCATCATCTCAGATCATGATCCTGTCTTCACGAGTAACTTCTGGCAAGAGCTCTTCAAGTACGTCGGCACAGAGCTCCGCATGAGCACAGCAAACCACCCCCAGACGGACGGGAAAACCGAGCGCGTGAACCGGTGCTTGTAGAAGTTCCTCCGGTGCTTCACTCATGCTTGTCCAAGAAGATGGAGTCACTGACTTCCGTTGGCCCTGTTTTGGTACAACTCCACCGACCACTCAGTTATCGGGATGTCGCCATTCCGCATGATGTACGGGCATGAGCCTTGTCATTGAGGCATCACCACCTCCAACAGCTGCACAGTGTCAGCACTGCGATCATGGCTGGATGAACACACAGTTATCCAAGACCTACTTCAACAACACTTACAGCGCGCCCAGCTCTGTATGAAGCAAAACACCGACAAGAAATGCTCCTTCAGTTCATTCAAGGTGGGCGACGCGGTGTTCCTGAAGCTGCAACCCTACGTGCAAACATCTGTCGCTAGGCACGCCAACCACAAGCTCTCATTTCGCTACTACAGGCCATACCCGATCGTCGAGAAGATCAACCACGTTGCGTAAAAACTGCAGCTGCTAGAGCACGCAGATGTTCACCCAGTGTTCCACGCTTCTTAGCTGTGACACGCTCTGCTCCCAGGTAGAAGTCCAGAACAACAACTCCCTCGTCTCACTGACGTTCCTATGGTTCTAGCAGCAATTGTGGACACGCGATGGAGGAAGAAGGGTGGGCACATGACTGAGCGGGTGCTCGTCCTTTGGTCTTACACTGCAGCTCTAGCCGACAATTGGGAGGACAAGACTGTCCTATGTGCGCGCTTTCCTGAAGCGGAGGCTTGGGAACAAGCCTCTTCGCAAGGAGAGGGGGATGCTAGCGGCACTAACATGCTTAACTGAAGACAAGTCTGCCGAAATCATTAACTAAGGAGTACTCCTTCCAATGATCACTCCCACCTTGCCTGGTTGCGACAAGTGGCGTGCTGCATGTGCGCCACTTGTCGCAACCCGAGAGTTTTCCTTTTTCGTAGATTTGTTTATTCAAAATGTTTTATCTCTTAGACCATGCGTCCAAATCTCGAACTGTTTTCACTGTTGGATCCCTCGTGTTGAGATCTTCAAAACTAGATCCCATGTTGATAGGTTTCGACGAAATTTTTTTCATGAAAACACCGGGCAAAAAAACCCGAACCGGGAGCACGTTTTTTCCCTTCCCGAAGAGGCACGCGTTTTCCCTTTCTGAGAGGCACGGTCGTGCCTCTCGCGGAAGCAAATGCATACCTCCACGAGAAGTAAATATGTGCCTCTCATGAAACGATAAAAAAGGAAAAATGTGTTTTCTTCTTTCTGAGAGCACGGTCATGCCTCCTGCAGAAGCAAATCCATGCCTCCACGAAAAATAAATCCGTGTCTCTCACGAAACGAAAAAAACACATTTTTCCGTTTTCGAGAGGCACAACCGTGCCTCCACGAGAATCGGCTGTGCCTCCGCAAGAAGTAAATCTGTGCCTCTCGCGGAACAAAAAAGAACATGTTTTTTTCATTTTCAAGAGGCACGGCCATGCCTTTCGTGGAAGTAAATCTGTGACTCTCACGAGAAAAACACGTTTTTTCCTTTCTGAGAGTCACGACTCACGGAAGCAAATTCGTGCCTCTCACGGAACGAGAAAAAAACATTTTTTTCCTTTTTCGAAAGGTACGACCATGCCTCTCGCGGAAGCAAATCCATGCCTCCACGAGAGGTAAATCTGTGCCTCTCGCTGAACGGAAAAAAAATATGTTTTTCATGCAAAACAATTTTTTCCCTTTTTGTCCAAATCCTAGGAAAACCCAAGGAAAACAGAAAAGCCAAAGAAACCGAAAAAATTATCTAAAAACTGAGAACACGTAAAGGAAAAAAATCCGGAGGCGCCCAGAACGTGACACGTGATGGCCGCAGAGAGCGTCCCAAGTGGCGCACTCCCAGCCCACCCAAGTGACCCTTGTGGGGGCTCCTGAAGGAGTACTCCTCAATTAGTTTTTTTTAGCGGTACTCCTCAATTAGTTCCTCTACAAGTCTGCCGCCTCGCTAGCAGCTCAGCCCACTCGTGCATGCCGGCCCAAACCAAGAGTCCAGAGCTTGGAATGGGTGTGATCGGCAGCTCACCAGGGGCCATCCAGTGGATCACGAACCCGGCGGCGGCGGGCTCTCTGTTCTTCCTCTATCTCCATTCCCTTCCTCCCCAATTTGGGGTGCTCCTAAGCCGCGCCTTCAGCGCTGCTAACGCATCCCGGGGCCCATGCGCTGCCCACCTGGGCCTGGCCCAACAAGGCCGATTCGCAGCGAACTTATAAGAGCATCAAAAACAGCAAAAAAGGTTGACCTCTCCAGAATTTGAACTCGAGCCAGTCTTGACGTACAGTGGGCATGACCACTAGAACTACTCGACTCTAGCGAATGATAAAAGCGCCAAAACTATAAGAACATCCAACGACCCTATTTATAGCATGTGTGCTGTATCACTCAGTTTTCTGAATTATACTAAAAAAATCGTGAATTTAAACAAGTTCATCATTTTTGAAGAAGAATTCACAAATTTTTAAAAAGTTCATCGATTTTGTAAAAAAGTTCATCACTTTTGAGGAAGAGTTCACAAATTTAACAAAAGTTCATTGACTTTGAAAAAAGTTGATCGATTTGAAAAATGTTCATGGATTTTGAAAAAAAAAATCTTCAATTTTGAAAAAAAGTTCAACACTTTTGAGAAATGTTCATCGATTTTGAAAAAACATTCATCAAATTGAAAAAAAACGCTCAAGTTTGAAAAAAAGTTCGTCGAGCTTGAAGAAAAATTCATCCAATTTGAAAAAAGTTCACCAAATTTTAAAAAAGATTCATCAAATTTTGAAAAATGGTTCATCAAATTTGGAGAAAAGTTAAATTATTAAGAAAAAATATCATCAAGAGAAAAAGTTCGTCGATTTTGTAGAAAAAATTCACGAATTTTAAAAAAGTTCATCGAACCAGGAAGAAGAAAAAAGGGAAAAGGTAAAAAAGGATCAGAAAAAAGAAATCTAGAAAGAAGAAAAGAAAGGAAGGATGTTATTATTCACATGAGATATGGTGGCGGGGAGGTTAGTGCATCTTGCTTGATGGCCCGTTTGGAAAATTGCCTGTAATCGGCGCCTGAAGCGCAAACGCCCCCAATTTGTGTAATCGTGATTGTATCTTATACTGATAGTCAAATCCTTGCGTGAGTAATATAGATCGAGAGAGAGATCCTGTAGATTACTAACAATGTACCACTGCCACAACAGGGCCACAGGCGGCGAGGATTTGGCTCCGGGAAGGGCGGGCGTGTGATTGGCGCAGAGGAGATGAGTGCCGAGCACGAGGGAGAGGTTGCATGGAGGACGAAGCTGTTTTGAGTATTTCACTGCACACAATTGAGAGTCAGACTAGCTTTGACGCTGACCTTCACTTTCTTTAGCCAAATCTCGAATGCCAGGCAGTTGGCAAATGATTCATGTCGAACAAACGATCTTCAGACCAAATACAAATCGACGAGTAAAGCGAAAAATCCACACAAACACTGATTATACATCAGCCGTGTCCCAATTTCGCTACTACTAGCATTCCATCATCATCACACGAATAAAAGTAGGAACCTTTCTGGATTCAAGAAAGGCTAGCACCTCAATCCAGACAGACATCAGCCAGCTTCTTGCCTGGGTAAATTAGTGGAAACGTGAGCAAATTTTACACTAGGCAGAATTCTTCCCGATGCTGGCTCTTCAAATCTAGAAACAAACTAGTTAAAGATAACGTAAAACTACTTTCCAGTGGCGGCGGTTCTCCCCTACAGAGAGAGCAAAAATGGAGCTGCATGGGACAGGCAAGGGTGATGGATGATCACACGAAAGACCAGTTGACGAAGCAGAAGGCGAGGCAGTGCACATTGTTGTCCTCACCAACTACTTTCCATGCTACAGCACTCTCAAATGAGACATGGCGGCCCATCCCAGACAAGCACACACCCCCTGGCAGGTAAACAAAGCCCTGAACAGATAGATGAATGATTATTAGATGCGCCGTCTTCTAATCCGTTTCCAAAATGAGCAAGAGCAAGGAGGAGAACATACAAAAAATGTATTTTAAAGGACTTGATTGGAAAGTAAGTTTGATCAGTTCGTGGAGGCTGCCTATTAGAGTCGGATGAGATGAAATACACAAACAGAAATGAAACATGTCGGCGCTTCCTTGAATTTTTACATGGCAAGGTTTAAATGCATGTATCGATCCTACTGACTTGTGTTAGCAGTTGAGACTTGAGAGTAAAATTTTTTTAGTTGCTTGAAAGAAGCAGTTGAATACCTGCTCCATCAACTTTGGGATCTCGGAGTATAGTGCCTTTCTACCAGCTTCATCAAATATCTTGTCCAACGAGAGATCTTGAAGGGCAACGAAAGATGTTTCCAACATGTTAATTCCCATCTCGTTTGCAAACGTAAATACAGGCTTTTCCTGAAAGAATGTTAGCATGCAGGTAGGTATATCAGCCAAGAAAGCCCACATTTTTGCCTTGCCATATTCACATGATTTTGACAGACATCCAGGAAGACATAACAGACAAAACACAGTTAAAACGCATTTGTTTACTTTTGTGTGTAGTGCTTTTTCATTTTAAAAGGTACCTTGAAAGAACAGCACAAAATAGCATCTTCATGATCCCAAAGCATTCTCAATAAAGATTCCCCAGCTTCATCTGCCTGTCTAAATAACTCGACCCCCAGATGGAACCTGTAAATATGGTTGTTTTGCTTCAGCTTCCATTCAAGTTAATCTTTAGTACACATTTAATTTTGGGCATCTGCAGTTATGTTACTTGTACTCCTTGGCCTTGCAAGAATAGGTGCAGACCAGAGCAAAAAGCAGCATTGATCACTACTGGCATCAATCGTCCATACGATTAGAATAGAAGACGGTGGGTGTACTTACCGGTAACTTTGGCATATCCAGCGAGCTAGTGTTGCAGCTTCAGGGAAGCCAGAAATTATCTTATGTTCAGCATTCAAGCCAGATCGAGAGGGAGAGATAGCCATCGACACTCTCTGAACGGCGGAGACAATGCTGCGGACATACTGCCGGGCCATAGTTGCAACACTATCTTGGAGATGCATCTCGTAAGGGAATTGAAAGGCAATTGTCAGCACTGATCGTAGATTACAATCATCCGCACCGCCTGAGGCTTGCAGTGTAGTTGAACCAGCTTCAAGGCTAGAGGCCAAATCTAGTGTTCTACCGGCGGGTGCACCATCCTATGAAAGATATTGACGGTTAAAATCTGAGCAACTGAAAATAAATCTACATATAACAAAGTAGAAACCAAAAGATTGGGCCAAACAAGAGCCATCCTACTGGAATTGAATGGCTTTCATGTTTCAGCCATAAAATTTTCAGAAATATTTTGATGGCATAGATGTTACAATGCATTTCTGAACACAGAATGGAGGCATTGTGTAGGACAGACATGTAAAAATGCAGTCGCCAGGAAATCTAGTGTTTACCAGCTGGTGCACCATCCTATGAAAGATGAGTTCGAAGGAGGTCAAGAAACTCGAGAAGATCTGGACAACTCTCCTTCCCCCGACCCCGTGCGGCCGCCACCGGTCCTGCCCTCGACCTCCCGCGCCTCCCCCTCCCTTCGCTGCCGCCTGCAACGTCGCTAGGCGAAGGACCTGTGGCGCGGCGGCGGCGGACCACCTCTCGTGTCCGTGGATCTGAGGAGGCGGCAGCCAGATCTAGTTCCTCCCGCGACGGTGATGGCGGGCAGCGGCAGCCGGGGCACGTCGGTGGGCTCTGCTGCTGACGGTGGGGATGGCAGGAGGCCGCGGCGTGGTAGGCAGGCTCGATCTAGGAGTCTAGGCGGGCTGCTGCTGTCGCGTTCTCAACCTGCTGCCTGTCATCGGCTTCGGTGACAGGTTACTCTGGTTCTACCACGCATCACGAGGATTATGGCGGTGGTGGTCATCTCTTCCGTCGGAGGTGGTCGGCCTGATGCTGGGTGGTCGGATCTCAAGATCCGTCATCTAGTCCCGGCTGCGAGTCGGGGAGACATAGTTGCCGGTGAAAACCGAGCCGGAGGCTGGAGATGGCGGCGTTCTGCGCCATTACACGACAATGCCTTCATCAAGGTGTTACCTTGATGAAGGCATCGTCGTGTAACTACTGTCGACCCACTCATGCTGCTCCGGGGGAAACCCTAGGATCTGGTCTTCCAGATCGAACGATGGCGGCACTGCGGTGTCGTTTCTCTCTTGGGAGCTGTTTGTGGAGCAGCACTGGAAGACAGAGGCAGGAGGTGGAGCGGCTTCGTCTTGCACGGAGCTTCGATGGAGATGCCAAGTCATGCCTAGCCGACAGGTGCTACGCTGTGTCATGCCTGTTCAGCAGGTGCTACGCACGACAGATCTTCTAGAGACTTCAAGCTGTGCCGGCTGGTGGTACTTCGCAGCATGGTGCTGCGGCAGTTTACGCGCGGGGAGGTGGTGCCGTTGGGCGCCGTGGTGGCGTCGACGGATGGCCGGACTGGCAAGGCTGAGGCCGATCTCTTTCCTGAAGATGGGTCAGCTCGATGATGATGGCGGCTTCTAAAGCGTGTGCATGTGGTGTACGCTTTAGGTTTGCTGCACCAGATGTAGGTTCCGATATGTTATGCGGATGGATCAGCAACGACACCGGTTTTAGATATGGGGAGTGAGAGCACTCCACATTATCGAGTTCGTAAGTGTGAGTGGTGGCTTCTGGTGGCTTGATGTATGTTCTTGTCAGACCTTTGTTGAATAACTAGTCAATGTGTACGCGCAATGCACGTTAATTTGGAAGTATATTAAATGCATGCGGATATTTAGAATATTATTTGCGTGTTATTATGTGATTAGCACTATATTTGGCATGAAATTAACTGCACGCTAAACGTGTTGAGCGCTCGACATTGAAGCAGTCTAGGTCATTGGATTAACATGATTTGATGGCCGAGATTAATTGGATCTGCCCCTTTGGGTCTTTTTATATTGGTATAGATTAATAAAGATGGTTGTATGCATCGACTGATGCAGGGCCGGGGGTTTTAACCTCCTTTTCCAAAAAAAAATTGAAAGATATTGACGGTTAAAATCTGAGCAAGTGAAAATCATTCTACATATAACAAAGTAGAAACCAGAAGATAGGGCCAAACAAGAGCCATCCTACTGTAATTGAATGGCTTTCAGGTTTCAGCCATAAAACTTTCAGAAATATTTTGATGGCATAGAAGTATGTTACAATGCATTTCTGAACAGAATGGAGCATTGTGTAGGAGGACATGTAAAATAATGCAGTTGCCAGGAAAAGTGAATTATTGATCACTAAAGGAAAGTGGTGTCCTGAATTTCACTATAACAATAAATTAGAGAAACAGGATACTCAACTGTTTTCATGTCCAGTGGTATAACACGAAAGCCTGAAGATATTAATGGAGCATCATCAGGGAAAAGCTCATCAATTGGTGCAAAGACAAGTTGGAAGCAGGATCCCATTGATTTCTCGTCTAGTCCAGTGCAAAACTGAAAAATCAATAAAGTTCAGAGATCTTTTTAGTACCACTTGTCAGTATACTTAACAGTACTAGCATCAAAGTAGAAATCCAACTAATAAGCAATGTGCAAAGTGAAATCCAACTGGTTGATTGATCAGATAATAGAACACTAGAGACTAAATCAATGAACTGTCAGTTATTACCTGAAGCAGGTGGATATCTCTTGATAAAAGACCCTCATCGAGCGCTTGCCCTTCAAGACGAACAACTTCTAGAATCTGCATATTGAATTATTCATCAAGGTTTCATGCTATTACGCTCGTCAAGAAAAATAGCTTGCAATTTATCAACATATCTTGTATAAATACATGTTGTTTATTATCCTCTCCAAATGATAGACTTGTTATAAGGCTTGCCAGCCAATAACCTATTGGTATTCTACCAATCTGCCACACTATTAAACAAGGAAAGTTGCACGAAGCACATGCAGTGAAGGGAATACTATCTACGAAGGTTACATGAGACACAAATGGGAAATTTACAAGAATGGAGAACGTGAAAATACGACCAAGGACAATCCATCACAATGATCTACATGGATAGATTAATAATGCATATAGCAATGAGCGACAGGAATTTGTAATGTCTCGAAGAGATACCAAATCATGACAACATCTAGCAAATCATACGGCTGTACATGCAAAGATTTGTGAATGTACCTCCTCATTCTCCACTGTGTGAGCAAGTGGCATGATGATCTGGCTCCCAGAAAATCTCATGGGACGCAACCCAGGAAGTGAGCATGAGCTTGATTTCAGCGCTGAAGCCGAATATGCATCAAAGTTATAATCAGCCCATTCAGACCGATGTTCCCTCAGAAACCGAACCAGTACTGCTGGTGGAACACTCTAGTAAACCAAACAAAGACAGAGTAAGAGCTTGAAAAACAGACAAGAATTAAGAGAAAGATCCAAGTTGGTTTTCAATTCTCCAGTGTCTGCAATGTTAGCCAAGTGAAACAAAACAAAACCTACATTTCTAGTATACCACTACAAGCCAATAGCACAAACAGTACAATAACCTAAAGTACCAGGCTACCATCCAAATGCATGCCACCGGATTTTTGACAAGATGCAAGAATACCAGTATCGAACAACAGATGTTTTAATAAACTTAACAAAGTCTTTATCAATGGGAATGCAAATTAACGTATATGTAATAATCGTATCATCACCTGCAGTAACATTGATGCTTTAGCACATATAACACCTCCAGGAGCTATAAACGCATTGGGAGCAGTGTTATTGCTTCTAATCTTTTTTGAGTTGCAAGCAATAATCACATCTTCAATGCCGTCTCCAGCCATTACAGACCAACCATCATCATTGAAGCCACTTATAGCATCATTAAATCCTCTGAAAGGGCATGAAAATGGTGTCAAGATAAACATCGGCCCAAGGCATGCACGGGCAAAAGTAGCAGTATCATTAGCCAGGACTAACCTACTCAGCCTCTGACTAAATGTCCGCAGAACAGCAGGTTGCCTCCCTAGAGCATATACAACCTCCCCACTAGTTTCTTGAGCAATCTGTCTGATGTGTCGTAATGCCTTGACAACAAGAAATGGTCAGTACCGAACTAGGATTTACAGAACGATCCAGCAGTCAAAAGATGCAAAAAGCAGTGAGCTACTTTTGTATGCCAAAGTGCCATAAAAAACTTAAAGCTCTGGATTATGAGTATCATCTTGAAGTGTCTCGCTTTAGCATCGCATATTTGAGCTCAGTCACCAACCAGCGAATGACTTTAAACTAAAGTAGTTAAATTGTTTTGTACAACACAGGCATTTCTAGTAAGATGTTTATTCTCTAAAAAAATCTAAGCATGTATCTAGGCATTACAGTGCCAAAAACAGGAACTCAATTATGATCATTCCTCCCCATATGTAACAGATATTATAATAAAAAGTGTCAATCTGGAACCCAGTACATATGCTCCTGTCATGAACAGTAAAATCTGAAAATCATCAAACATTGCCTACCAGTCTACCTAGGTGCAAATTTTCGAAACAGAAAGACTTTCGTGCTGTCCTGCACGCACAGTGCTCCAAGATGGTTTCTATAAACGCTTATTTGGAGCATCATTTTTATTTTGTTCTTGCCCAGAACATTACGAATATTTTTTTCTCCATGGAACTTCGCATGCCAGAATATTTTGGATTGTTTCACTTTTTTACTGTTCATCCCAAAAAAACATGTCCCTATTATAACAGATATTGAACAATTGCACTAGGCTGAGGTTCTGAGCTGCCAAGTAAGAGCCACGAGGAACTGATCATCAGAAGTAAAAGGTGGACACTGTACACATACTACAGAAGATAGCATATAAATACAAATTCAAGGTAAAAGCGGATCAAGAAATGTAATAACTAAGAACGCACCGCAGTAGTCATTTTCTGAGCAACTACCCTAGAAGACTCATAGAGCGGGCGAAGCACTTCTGGAACACTCCAAGCCTGTAAAGATATAATTGAATTAAATTAGTAAGAAACATGGGAGGGAACATCGATGCACGGAATTTAACATCTATGTTTGAAATCAGACCTCAAGGTCCAGATGATCCACTATATGCACAATTGAACCCCCGCCGTCGCATGGCCGAACTAAATAGCCACTAGGAAGCATCTCTGCCCTTACAAATTGCTGTGCTGAGGCAGTACTTGGACCACCTCCTGAACCACTCAAAGATCTCTCACAAACCTAAAATATACAGGGACGTAAGCAAAAGGCTTCATTGGCTCTAATTTACACTCTAGTTAGACTAACAACAATACATTTCATACACACCACAAGACTCCCATCTTCCATTGTAGTTGTGTATCTCAGCGTCCAAAAATCACGTGCAGGAACTAAAGTGGTAGGAGCATACATCTGAATGCACAAACCAAGAGTAAGAAATAGCATGGACAATACAAGTTACCGAACTAAAGTACACCATATTATTGTGCAAAGGAAGAAGTGATCAATGACATAATGCTCACCTGCATGTAAACAAGTTCAATGGTCCCACCGTTTCCAGCTGGAAGCATCGTAAAAACTTCAAGACTCCGACAATCACGGAACCAAGATGGGCGGTCTTTCAAGATCTCCACAATCTAGAATGCACAGTAATATTAGAAACTCCAGGGAATAATTTCCTAGTAGAACAGTGTGCCTCAATTTTGTAGAGAAGTTTGGAGTGCAAGAAAATATGATAGGATTTCTGTTTCAGCTGGCAAGATGAGAAGATTCTTCAAAAAAAATGAAATTGCAGAATATAAGTTGTTTTATTAAGTTTAAAACTTTATTGATTCAGTTTTCCAAAAGGCTTTATTTACATCTTTAGAGAAACGGGAGTGATGTATGCACGGCTAGCTGGGGTACAGTTTTTTTTCTGAGGTCTGTCTTCATTTTTTAGAAACCACGCCATATATCATACAAACAATATGGTTACTACAAGTTCGACAGTTTCTTCATGATTCTCTTGGAAACAAACAACGAGCGTTCTTGAACTAACATGAAGTTCCAAACGAAGTTTGAGGTATACAGTTACCTTTGTTGGTTCTAGATTCACCAGACCACAGGCACGGGCAGCGACACCTCGGCAACCATGTGAAACGGCAACAATACCAAACGAATCCGGACCAGGCTAATCACAGGAAGGAAAAACAAATGAGCATGCATAGATCCACTTAGCGTTAGTATCAGTGTTGGAACAAAGAACCTCCAGAATTGGCAACTGACCTTCATCCCAGGCATCGGGACCCAATCAACAGCAGTTCCTGTAGCCTTTGAGAGGAACTCTGTCAATGTCTCCTCCGCAATTGCAAGGAGTCTAGAGAAGAAAATGGAAGGGAGACATGTAACAAGTTCTTACATAAAAGGGAATTGGATGATCCCACCTGTTGTCAGTAACAGAAACCACTTACCCAGCTGGGTTACTTGCATCCCTTAGAGGGTTTGGAGTGGTCACATTTGACTCACAACTTGTATCATTGGCCAACGAAGGCTGTAATGTAATGCAAACACAAGGTAGCAACGATCAGATATTTATCCTATCCGCGTCCTACAAACAACGTGGTCTGTAAAAGTAAAACAACAAAATGTAGACTTACATTCTGCAGCTGCTGCTTCATGTATGCATTCTCATGAACCAACTGGGAGACCTGCTTCTGGAGACGCTCATTCTCTTCCATGAGGAGCTTGTTCATGGCGCTCAGTTTTCTGTTCACGGCCTGAAGCCTCGAAGACTCCTTCCGCTGCTTATCACGGCACCTGCACCCACGGAGAAAAGCCCATTACAATTATGCTTGAATGCAGAACCTGCCCAGATTGGGAAAAGTACACATATGCTCCAACACAGAACTAGAAACTCCCACATTTGTTCGTGATCCATCCTTACTCAATTTACCCAGCCACCATTACACTCTCATGCAGCGTAATGGCTGCTGATGCAGCAAATTCCATCCAATCACAAAAGGCCAAGCGCGGCGGGCGGCCGACATGCTCACCTTCGGTTCTGGAACCAGACCTTGATCTGCCTGGGCTCGATGTTGGACAGAATGGGGCACTCGCGGAGCAGCTGCTGCCTGCGCGTGGAGGTCGGCTTGGGGCACTCGGCGTACACCCGCTCCAGCGCCTCCACCTGCTCCGGCGTGTACCGCACGTACTTGCCCGAGTCCATCCCGCCCTTGTCGTAGCCGCCGCCGCCGCCGTCGCTCCCGCTCCCGCTCCCGCAACGCATCGCCGCCACCGCCGCCATCTTAAGCGCTTCCTTTGCGTCCTAGTTTCACCCCCTCGCGGCGCGCAGCGATCCTTGAGGGCAGAACAACCTGGGAGGAGATTTTCGAGCAGTTAGAACAAATTTGACATGGGGAAACGCGGGAGATTGGCGAGCGCGGTTGGGCCATCCGCGTCCCTCCATCCCTCCTCCTGATCCCTTAAACAACAAAGCGTGGAAAAGCACGCAAAGGAGGCGGCTTTTGGCTCAGTATCTGAAATGGGGAAAAGGGAAAGGCAGCCGCTGCAGAAGACGCAAATGCGGGCGGCGAGGCGACGCCAGAATCGCACGATTTCGTGTGAGAATCAAAAGTGGAAAAATTAGCCGCGCGGAAATATCAGCTAAATCCTCCAGCGACAGAGACAAAAAATAGACGGATAATCGCGGAAAAACATGTTTTCAGGGACGAAAAAAAAAGATCCATCAGGAAACGCAAATGGCGACGCGGATAAGCAGTCTGAGGAGCACACGCGAGAATCGTCCTCCCGAACTCCCGAACGACGCGTCGAGCGAAATTAGACATGAGTTACCTCCACACACGCCGGCCGGCCGGCGCGGGGAGGGGCGCCGCCGGTGACCCGCTCACAGCCTCCCGCCGCCCCGCCGGGCTGCGGTAGGGGGAACCACGTCCATGAACCGCTTCCTCTGGCACTCCACCAACTACTCCTCCGCCGCCGCGACAACCGGGGCCGCTAGCTCGCACTCCGGACCACCGGATCCGGCCCCTCCTGCCCTCAGCTCGCGTCCGTCCGTCCGACCTGAGGCAATCGAACGAGCACACCACAGCACGAGCGACGAGAGGGAGAGGGGGAGAGAGAGAGAGAGTCTGTACAGCGACACGGAGAGGGTGGCAAAAGGTGACAGCTTTAAAGGCTGGCCAGTGAGAGAGAGAGAGAGGGCGGGGGGGTGGGGGAGCGGAGCAGGAGCCCGCGGTCGCGAGAGTGGCAGTAGCTCAGGCTCAGCTCGCAGTACGTCTAGTCGTATTCTACGCTGCGAGCTAGAGGCCTGGAGCTACAGCTACGATGATAGACTAGCTAGGCTACTAGGCAGTGAGAGGACGTGAGGAGATGGAGAAAGCTGTGGAGGAGGACGAAGGGGGTGGGTGAGCTCGGTCCATGGAGGTCGGGAGTGGGACCCGCACACAGTGGTTCGCTGTACCCCCGCCCGCGTCACTGTCGCGCTGAAAGGACACCATTATTTTCCCCGTGACATCTCGCTGACCGCGTCGACTTGGACATTTTTTCTCTTGATGACATTGTTGGATTTGAGGTTGCTTACTGCATACTACACCATTTGTCATGGTCAAAATCTGACACCAAATTTATAATGTAGTCCAATTTTTTACAACTATTGTTATTACTAGGCCCGTGCATTCCTCAAACATATTACAACAAGCACTAAAGTTTTGAAGTTCAAATTGAAGGCCTAACAAAGAGAGACAAATGATACGATGCAAGAGTTAGCTATATTTTATGTTTATTATAAAACATACAATATAATCAAGCCGATGAACCCCTAGCCTTTTTTTATGTAGTCTCATAAAAATGTAATTATTATTTAAAACAATTTGCAACGCTATTTTTTTTAAAAGGGAGGAATATTTTTTTCGAGCCTCTGCATCAGAATGATGCATACGGCCAACTTTATAAATAAGCAAATAGGTGCAACAAGGTCTTAAAGTCTCAAACGAAAGTAAAGGAAAGCTCACAAAGAGCCAAAGAGCCAATAACAAACTAGCCAAAAAGTCACAACCGGCTGGCATAAAAAAGATAGGAAAACTAATTGCCTATCCTATTACATGAGCGCCATCCAAACCGGTTGAAGATATCCCGTGCTACCATCTCCCACCGGATAGATCCAGTAACCAAACGCTCCCTGGCCTCCGTTAGAGTGAGTAGCGACCACATACGGATTAACGCAGTGGCTCGGAAAATAACCTGCAAAAACTGAATATTTGTTGTTCTGTTAAAAATCAAATCATTTCTGCAGTTCCAGACTGCCCACAATAAAGCACATACTCCTACGTGAATGTGTCTCGCTGTTTTGGACTCTATCCCGTTAAGCCACGTTCCAAATAGCGTGCTGACAGAACTCAGAGGAGTAATGTTAAAGGCTATGTGCACCGTTCGCCATAGAACTTTGGCCAACGGGCAGTCAAGAAAAAGGTGTTTGATAGTTTCATCCCGATCACAAAAACTACACCGAGTAGGTCCTGTCCGGTTACGCTTTGCCAAATTGTCCTTGGTTAAGATGACTTGTTTATGTACAAACCACATAAACACTTTAATTTTCAAAGGAACTTTGACTTTCCAAACATATTTGAAACTAGGAATGGAGCTGGAATTGATAACATCGAGATATATTGATTTAACTGTAAACTCTCTAGACCTAGTAAGCTTCCAGCGTAATTGATCGGGCTGTTGAGACAACTGAACCTCCATCAGTCTACTCACTAAATGGAGCCACGCTTCTCAACGATTACCGGCTAGAGTCCTCCTAAACTGAATATTAAGGGGGATGGACTGAAGTATCGTTGCAACGAAAGCATCACGTCGTTGAACAATAATATAAAGAGACGGGTATTGAAGCGCAAGGGGGGTCTCTCCGAGCCAAGTATCCTCCCAGAATCGCGTGTTAGCGCCATTGCCGATTATAAACTTTGTCCTATTGAAAAAGGCTAATTTGACTCTCATAAGCCCTTTCCAAAAAGGCGAGTCCGTCGGCCTCGCTGTCACCTGGGACAAACGTTTGGAGTGAAGATACTTACTACGGAGAATCTGCGCCCATGTGGCATCAGTCTCTACAGATAACTTAGACAGCCACTTGCTAAGAAGACATTTGTTCTTGACTTCAAGATTTTCAATACCAAGGCCCCCCTTGGTCTTTCGGTCGACAAATAATATTCCATTTGGCGAGTCTGTATTTTCTTTTTAGTTCATCGCTCTGCCAGAAGAATCGGGATCGATAGAAGTCCAGCCTTTTCCTAACTCCAGCTGGGACTTCGAAGAAAGACAAGAGAAACATAGGCATACTCGTGAGAACCGAATTAATCAAAATTAATCGGCCTCCATATGACATGAGCTTGCCCTTCCAACAACTCATTTTCTTCTCAAAGCGATCCTCGATACACTTCCATTCTCTATTTGTCAGCTTACAATGGTGAATTGGTATACCTAAATACGTAAAAGGTAAAGTCCCCAATTCGCACCCAAACAATTGCCTATAAGCCTCTTGTTCCTTATTGGCTCTTCCAAAACAGAACAATTCGCTTTTGTGAAAGTTAATCTTTAACCCGGTCAATTGTTCAAATAAGCATAACACCAACTTCATATTTCTCGCTTTTGCCAAGTCATGCTCCATAAAGATGATCGTATCATCGGCGTACTGTAGGATAGACACACCTCCATCAACTAGATAAGGCACCAATGTAAGTGCATCTAGTGCCCCTTAGTGATTTTGGTGTATTGAAGACTTATAGGTTAAGGGACTAATGTGTTTATGAGTGTACACAGGTCTATAAGTCTATGAGGAGTTTGATATTTACAGAGAAAGTCGACCCCTAAAAATGAAGTTCTTCAACTGAAGACTTTGGATTTCTGAAGACTTTCTGAAGACCTTGAAAGTGAAGAAATTGGTGTGACCTTGAAGACTAAGTATCATTCGAGGAACATGAAGTGTGAAGACTTTTGTTTTCGTAGTTTCATTTTCTCTTTCTTGAGTCATAGAAACACCGTACTGTTAAAGGGGGTCGAGGAAATACTAAGGAAAATTTTGCATGTGATGCTCAACTCAAAATCCTACACCTACCAATCCCTTCGAGTGAAGCCATTGGAAATCTCATACAGTTCAGTCATATTCTTCAGTGACAGAGACGAAGTTCTTCTGGTCTCTGAGGATTGTTCTGACTGAGGAGTTAGGAATTCGCGAGTGCGGATTGCCTACATAGTGAGGAACATGATAGCCCTGAGGAATTTGAGCCTCGAAATTCCGACCGTTGTTGTGCTATGCGCCAGCTGTCCCAAAATATCTACCCACCTAATGGTCATATCATTGAAGGGCATTTATGTCTTACCATGTCGGGCTGCTCCCTAGGCTATAAATAGCCGCCCCCTACAACCACTAGCTGGTTGGCTGCTCCGAGAGAAACTGACACTTGTCATTTGAGAGCATCCCATCCTCCGAGGACTTTAAGCGAAAATCATCGAGTGAGGAAAACCCAAACCCAAACACCTACAAACCCAAAGTGATTGAGCATCACTGAAGAGATTGATCCTGCGTGGATCCAACGCTTGTTACCTTTGAAGACTGTGCTTCTTCCAGACGGTTAGGCGTCATGGTCTAGAGCATCCAAGAGGAATTGTGGATCGCCGAGTGACCGAGTTTGTGAAGGTTTGGAAGTCACCTGAAGACTTACCACGAGTGATTGGGCGAGGTCTGTGTGACCCTAGCTCAAGGAGAATACGGTGAGGACTTGATACATCTCCGTCGTATCTACTTTTCCAAACACTGTTGCCCTTGTTTTGGACTCTAACTTGCATGATTTGAATGGAACTAACCCGGACTGACGTTGTTTTCAGCAGAATTGCCATGGTGTTATTTATGTGCAAAAACAAAAGTTCTCGGAATGACCTGAAACTCCACAGAACTTATTTTTGGACAATATTAAAAATATTGGCGAAAGAATCAAGGCCAGGGGCCCACCACCTGTCCACGAGGGTGGGGGCGCGCCTGCCCCCTGGGCGCGCCTCCCTGCCTCGTGGGCCCCCTGGAGCTCCACCGACCTCAACTCCAACTCCATATATTCGTGTTCGGGGAGAAAAAAATCAGAGAGAAAGATTCATCGCGTTTTACGAAACGGAGCCGCCGCCAAGCCCTAAACTCTCTCGGGAGGGCTGATCTGGAGTCCGTTCGGGGCTCCGGAGAGGGGAATCCGTCGCCATCGTCATCATCAACCATCCTCCATCACCAATTTCATGATGCTCACCGCCGTGCGTGAGTAATTCCATCATAGGCTTGCTGGATGGTGATGGGTTGGATGAGATTTATCATGTAATCGAGTTAGTTTTGTTAGGGTTTGATCCCTAGTATCCACTATGTTCTGAGATTGATGTTGCTATGACTTTGCTATGCTTAATGCTTGTCACTAGGGCCCGAGTGCCATGATTTCATATCTGAACCTATTAAGTTTTCATGAATATATGTGAGTTCTTGATTCTATCTTGCAAGTCTATAGTCACCTACTATGTGTTATGATCCGGCAACCCCGAAGTGACAATAATCGGGACCACTCCCGATGATGACCATAGTTTGAGGAGTTCATGTATTCACTATGTGTTAATGCTTTGGTCCGGTACTCTATTAAAAGGAGGCCTTAATATCCCTTAGTTTCCAATAGGACCCCGCTACCACGGGAGGGTAGGACAAAAGATGTCATGCAAGTTCTTTTCCATAAGCACGTATGACTATATTCGGAATACATGCCTACATTACATTGATGAATTGGAGCTAGTTCTGTGTCACCCTATGTTATGATTGTTACATGATGAACCACATCCGACATAATTCTCCATCACCGATCCAATGCCTACGAGCTTTTCACATATTGTTCTTCGCTTATTTACTTTTCCGTTGCTACTATTACAATCACTACAAAACCCAAAAAATATTACTTTTGCTACCGTTACCGTTACTTCCATACTACTTTGCTGCAGATACTAAGTTATCCAGGTGTGGTTGAATTGACAACTCAACTGCTAATACTTGAGAATATTCTTTGGCTCCCCTTGTGTCGAATCAATAAATTTGGGTTGAATACTCTACCCTCTAAAACTGTTGCGATCCCCTATACTTGTGGGTTATCAAGACTATTTTCTGGCGCCGTTGCCGGGGAGCATAGCTCTATTCTTTGAGTCACTTGGGATTTATATCTGCTGGTCACTATGAAGAACTTGAAAGACGCGAAAACAAAAATTTATCCCTCAACTACGAGGGGAGGTAAGGAACTGCCATCTAGCTCTGCACTTGATTCACCTTCTGTTTTGAGTAAGCTTGCGACACCTAAACCTGCTTCTGCTATTAATTCTGATATGTCGCATGTTATTATGATGCCACTTCTGCTATGCATGATACTTATGATGAAACTAATTCTATGCTTGATACTACTGTGCCACTTGGTGAATTTCTTGATGAACAACTTGCTAGGGCTAGAGAGAATGAAATTATTGAAACTGATAATATTGATGATAGTGATGATGAAAGCTCTCCCAATAAATATGAATTACCTGTTGTGCCTGAGGGCTATGTTATGGATGAAGAAACTAAGAGAGACTTTCTTGCTTGCAATGATAGAAGTGATCTTAAGAAATTAGTAGCTAAGCTTAAACAAAAAACTCTGAATGCTAGAATGAAATATGATCCTGCTTATGCTACTTCACCTATCTTTGTTACTGATAAGGATTATGAATTTTCCATTGATCCTGATATAATTACTTTGGTTGAATCTGATCCTTTTTATGCCTATTAATCTGAAACTGTTGTGGCACATCTTACTAAATTAAATGATATAGCCACCCTATTCACTAATGATGAGAGAACTCGCTACTTTTATATCCTTAAAATATTTCCGTTCTCGTTAAAGGGTGATGCTAAGATATGGTTTAATTCTCTTGATCCTGGTTGTGTGCGTAGTCCCCAGGATATGATTTCCCTGCTCATAAGAAACAAGCTGCCTTAAGGGATATATATAATTTTGTGCAAATTGAAGAAGAGAGTCTCCCACAAGCTCGGGGGAGGCTTCTCCAATTACTTAATG
Organism: Triticum aestivum; assembly: GCF_018294505.1. Lineage (NCBI taxonomy): Eukaryota > Viridiplantae > Streptophyta > Magnoliopsida > Poales > Poaceae > Triticum > Triticum aestivum. The sequence continues at coordinate 220,305,709 of NC_057796.1, read as the reverse complement.
CTTTGCCTGATCATCCTCTTAAGAAAAATGAAATACATGATATCTTTTATAATGGACTAACCGATGCTTCCAGAGACCACCTGGATAGTTGTGCTGGTTCTGTTTTCAGCGAAAGAACACCGGATGAAGCTGAATTTCTGTTGAATAATATGTTGACCAATGAAAATAATTGGATACTTCCTGAGCCAGCTCCTAAGCCAGCTCCTGAGCCAATTCCCGAGCCTATTCCTAAGCCAACTCCGAAGAAGAGGGGTGTTCTATTTCTCAGTCCTGAAGATATGCAAGAGGCAAAGAAATCTATGAAGGAAAAAGGTATTAAAGCTGAAGATGTTAAGAATTTACCTCCTATTGAAGAAATACATGGCCTTAATTTACCGCCTGTTGAAGAAATATATGATCTTAATCCATTACCTATTGAAGAAACTCATGGTCTTGATAACCCGACACAGGTAGTAAAGGTAAATTCTCTCTATAGATCTGATGAAGGTGATATTCCTCGTTATAAGTCTGCTAGACAATGCTTAAATGAGTTTGACAATTTTATTGTTAAACAAGAAAACTTCAATTCTTATATTGGTAGACAATTAAAACAAAATGCTTATATGATTGAACACTTGGGTGATTATATGTCTAGAGTTAAAGGTGAACTTAAGATCATTAGTAAACATGCTTCTATGGTTACCACTCAAGTAGAACAAGTACTTAAAGCTCAGAATGATTTGCTCAATGAATTAAATAGTAAGAACAATGATTATGCTGTTAGAGTGGCTACTAGAACTGGTAAAATGACTCAGGAACCTTTGTATCCTAAAGGCCATCCTAAGAGAATTGAGCAAGATTCTCAGAGAAATAATATTGATGCACCTAGTCCTTCTAAAAAGAAGAAAAAGAAAAATGATAGGACTTTGCATGCTTCTAGTGAACTTGTTGCTGAAACACCTGAGAATCCAAATGATATTTCTGATGCTGAAACACAATTTGGTAATGAACATGAACCTAGCGATAATGTTAATGATGATGTTCATGATGATGCTCAACCTAGCAATGATAATGATGTAGAAATTGAACCTGCTGTTGATCTTGATAACCCACAATCAAAGAATCAACGTTATGATAAGAGAGATTTTGTTGCTAGGAATCACGGTAAAGAAAGGGAGCCATGGGTTCAAAAACCCATGCCTTTTCCTCCCAAACCATCCAAGAAAAAGGATGATGAGGATTTTGAGCGCTTTGCTGAAATGATTAGACCTATCTTTTTGCGTATGCGATTAACTGATATGCTCAAAATGAATCCTTATGCAATGAAAGATATTGTTACAAATAAAAGAAAGATACCGGAAGCTGAAATTTCCACCATGCTTGCTAATTATACTTTTAAGGGTGAAATACCTAAGAAACTTGGAGATCCATGAGTACCTACTATACCATGCTCCATTAAAAGAAACTATGTTAAAACCGCTTTATGTGATCTTGGAGCCGGTGTTAGTGTTATGCCTCTCTCTTTATATCGTAGACTTGATTTGAATAAGTTGACACCTACTGAAATATCTTTGCAAATGGCTAATAAATCAACTGCTATACCTGTCGGTATTTGCGAGGATGTGCCTGTTGTGGTTGCAAACGTTACTATTTTAACGAACTTTGTTATTCTTGATATTCCCGAGGACGATAGTATGTCTATTATTCTTGGAAGACCCTTTTTGAATACTGCAGGGGCTGTTATTGATTGCAACAAAGGCAATGTCACTTTTCATGTTAATGGTAATGAGCATACGGTACACTTTCCGAGGAAACAACCTCAAGTTCATAGTATCAACTCTATTGGAAAAATTCCATCAATTATTTTTGGAGGTTTTGAATTTCCTATTCCTACTGTCAAGAATAAATATGATATTCTTATTATTGGGGATGTGCATATCCCCGTTGAGGTAACATAGTGTTATTCGAAATTTCTCCGGTTCCATGTTATTCGGAATGAGTTCGTTAACAAGACTTGATCAACCTTGTTAGTGGATTCCTTTTGATGAGAACGAGATGGATGAAATTAGAAAACACAACCTTCATTACCCTGTCCCTAATTTCTGTTATTTAGTTGAAATAAAGTAAAAATAGTATTTTCTGTCTGTTTTCTGAATTATCCGTGCAATATAAAAATACCTCGAGAATAAAAGTTCTCCAAATGCCCTGCCAATTTAATATGAATTTTTCTGGAATATTTGAGAATATCTAGCACTGAGAACGCAGCAGGGGGAGCAAGCACCTGGCCACGAGGGTCCAGGGCGCGCCCACCCCTACAGGGCGCGCCCCCCTGCCTCGTGGGCCCACGATGGCTCCCCTCCACTTATTCCTGCACCCACACACTTCTTCTTCCTCCCAAAAAAATCACCATCCAGCTCAAGCACGAGTTCTAGCTCATTTTGCTGCGATTTTCGATCTCCTTGCTCAAAGCACCTCTCACAAAACTGCTTTGGGGGATTGTTCCTTGTATGTGACTCCTCCAATGGTCCAATTAGTTTTTGTTCTAGTGCTTTATTCATTGCAAATTTGTGCTGCCTAGGTGACCATGTTCTTGAGCTTGCATGTCAAATTTATATGGTTCCAAGTAATTCTAATGCATGATATAGTCTCTAGGCACTTGTAGGAGTAGTTACTATTAATTTTGTTGAGCTTGGTTCACTTTTATTCGAAGTTACTAAAAATTTCAGAAATTTTTCAGAGGAAGAAATATGTTTAGGAAAATGTACCAAGGTGGTTCTTCAAGGAAGCAAGGACCCAGGCTTGCAATGCGTGATGCTGACGATGAACCACCAAGGGACGCTCCAGTGCGGCCTTGTGAATGGCCTTCAGAAGACTTCATGGATCGAGCAGGAATTAAGGAAGAATTTAACGCATATTTGCGTAACGTCGATCTTGTGAGCTTCGAGGCAGAAAAATGCCGTCAGTACCACTATCTCACTAGTTCCTTTGTGAGGAGGTTTGAATTTTCATCTTCACGCAATTCTCAAACTTTCCTTTTTGATCTCTATGAAAATTCTTATACTATGGACTTAGAGGATTTTACTACTGCTTGCAAACTCCCACAATGGGGTAGTACTAGTGAACCTCACAAATCTGAATTTAGAGATTTTCTTGCTAGTATAACTGTGGGGGAATCTAGAGATATAGCACAAGCTACCATAGGGAGCATTCATTTTCCTGCTATACATTATTTTGCTCTCTTCATAGGTAGGTGCATAAATGGTAAGGATGAAGCATGTCACATGTGTGTCCCTAACCTCAGTATTCTTAGGAGTGCTGTGTTAGGAGATAAATCTTATAATTTGGGAGCCATTGTTGCACGTAGGTTGCATCATAATAGATTTAATGGAGATTTCTTTGAAGGAATTTATGCAACCCGTCTAGCTAATTTTCTTGAGGTACCTATACGTGAGTATGATGTTGAGCTGCCTGATGTTTATTTAGATTATAATGCCATGGTTCATCATTGTTTTCTTGAGAGGAATGAGCAGTCCCTCCAGTATCGCTTAATCTTTGACAGACGTCGCGCTGTCCATATTACTCTCCCTGCTCCTGCCTTCTTTGATTATCAGGCAAAACAAGATATGTTATTACCAGAGAGGAGGCAGATGAGTACGAGAGGAGGGCGGAGGCAGCTCGCCGCCACGCTGCAGCTCAGGAGGCAATAGCCGCTGCATCTCAGTACGACCCCGGTTACAACTTTGGATATCTGCCAGGCCATCCGTGGCAATAAACCAACTTAGGCCAAAAGCCTAAGCTTGGGGGAGTACGTATTTCCCACCGACATTACATTTATGTCCACACACTCATTGCTAGATGTCGATGCTCATACTTTGTCACTGTAATATCCATGCTAGTTTATTTTATTTTTACGCTTTCTTCTTGTGTGTTTAATAAACCTTAAGAAAAACCAAAAAAATTAGTTGTAGCTTTTAGTTAGTTTACTTTTCTTGCTGTAGTAATAATTAAAAGAAAACCCAAAAATATTTCCCGTTCTTGTTTTGCTTGTTGGGAGCTTTCCCGTGTAAATAGTTTTATTTCTTTTCTTTGGGGGTCGATAGGAGAAGACCATGATGAAAATGTTGAAGTGGCTCTTATATGCATTATTGTTGATTTAACCAAGAGCCCATATTGCCTTGTCTTCTCCTGTTTATTGAATGCTCGCAGATTCCAGCTTAGTCCAATGCACGTGCACTATTATTATTATTCACATTGTTTGGTCGTGCAAGTGAAAGGCAATTATGACGATATATGATGGACTGACGAGATGAGAGAAGCTGGTATGAACTCGACCTCTCTTGTTTTTGTAAATATGATTAGTTCATCGTTCCTGATTCAACATATTATGAATAAACATGTCTGCAATGACAATTAGAGATTATAGTTGCTCGTGCCATGCTTAATTGGCTATGAGTTATAATGGTTTACCTTGTGTGCCAACATGCTATTAAAATGGTTGTGATGTGGTATAGTGGGGTGGTATCCTCCTTTGAATGATTCAAGTGGCTTGACTTGGCACATGTTCACACATGTAGTTGAAACAAATCAACATAGCCTTCATGATATTTATGTTCATGGTTGATTATATCCTACTCATGCTTGCACTCGATGTTTATTAATTTTAATGCATGTTCATGACTAGTGTCGCTCTCTAGTTGGTCGCTTCCCAGTCTTTTGCTAGCCTTCACTTGTACTAAGCGGGAATACTGCTTGTGCATCCAATCCCTTAAACCCCAAAGTTATTCCATATGAGTCCACCATACCTTCCAATATGCGGTATCTACCTTGAAAGATCGTGGATGTCGCCTAGAGGGGGGGTGAATAGGCGCTTTAAAATAATTACGGTTTAGGCTTGAACAAATGCGGAATAAACCTAGCGGTTAATTTGACAAGCACAAAACCTACAACAACTAGGCTCACCTATGAGCACCAACAACTTATGCTAAGCAAGATAAACAACTAAGTGATAGCAAGATATATGACAAGAAACAATATGGCTATCACAAAGTAAAGTGCGTAAGTAAAGGGTTCGGTTAAGAGATAACCGAGGCACGTGGAGACGATGATGTATCCCGAAGTTCACACCCTTGCGGATGCTAATCTCCGTTTGGAGCGGTGTGGAGGCACAATGCTCCCCAAGAAGCCACTAGGGCCACCCTAATCTCCTCACGCCCTCGCACAATGCAAGATGCCGTGATTCCACTAAGGGACCCTTGAGGGCGGTCACCGAACCCGTACAAATGGCAACCCTTGGGGGCGGTCACCGAACCCGTACACTTTGGCAACCCTTGGGGGCGGTCACCGGCACCCGTGAAATTGCTCGGGGCGATCTCCACAACCTAATTGGAGACCCCGACGCTTGCCCGGAGCTTTACACCACAATGATTGAGCTCCGAACACCACCAACCGTCTAGGGTGCCCAAGCACCCAAGAGGAACAAGCTCAAGGGCACCAAGCACCCAAGAGTAATAAGCTTCTCAACTTGTAACTTCCATGTATCACCGTGGAGAACTCAAACCGATGCACCAAATGCAATGGCAAGGGCAGACGGAGTGCCCAAGTCCTTCTCTCTCAAATCCCACCGAAGCAACTAATGCTAGGGAAGAAAATGAGAGGAAGAACAAGAAGGAGAACACCAAGAACTCCAAGATCTAGATCCAAGGGGTTCCCCTCACATAGAGGAGAAAGTGATTGGTGGAAATGTGGATCTAGATCTCCTCTCTCTTTTCCCTCAAAAACTAGCAAGGATCCATGGAGGGATTGAGAGTTAGCAAGCTCGAAGAAGGACAACAATGGGGGAAGAACACGAGCTCAAAGGATAAGGTTCATTGGGGAAGAAGACCCCCTTTTATAGAAGGGGAAAAATCCAACCGTTATGTGCTCAGCCCGCACACGAGCGGTACTACCGCTCCACGAGCGGTACTACCGCTCTGGCGGAAGAAGCAGGGAAAAAGGAGCAACCAAACATGAACCTTGGGGCGGTAGTACCGCTTATAAGCGGTACTACCGCGCACCCCAGTGGTACTACCGCTGGAGGAGCAGAACACGGGACCAAAAAAAACAGTAGCGGTACTACCGCCCGACCGGAGCGGTACTACCGCCCATCAGGGAGGTACTACCGCTTATAGGTGGAACTGCCGCGCCTTATTGCCGTGCAAGTACTGCAAAACTCGACACGAAAAATGCAAGACCCAAAATCGAGGCGGTACCAGCACGGAACCGTAGCCGTACTACCGCTTATGGCCATAGGCGGTACTACCGCTTTGGACGGCGGTACTACCGCTTGGGGCGATAAGCGGTACTGCCGCTCTGGCCGCGGTACTACCGCTAGGAAGCCAAAACTGCCATAACTTCTGCATATGAGCTCCGAATTGAGCAAACTCAAGCTTGTTGGATTGAGAAAGACGAGTAGCATCAAAACAGCGACTGGTTATAGTAAGAAGAGGCAGGGGAGGTATGCCAAAAAAATAGAGGAGTGAAACCTCCAACCGAGAAGAACCGGCATAACCTCCAACATCGAAAACATCATAGAAGATGCGAGTGAACTCCGTTTTCGATGAACTCGAGCTTGTCATCAAGATGACCATAAGCTCCAAAACTCACAAAGAGAAGAACCAAACAAGAACCAACAAAGATGATGCAAGGATGCAATGGTTTGAGCTCTCTATGAACGATACGATCAAGCTACTCATCGAGAGCCCCCCTTGATAGTACGGCAATCGATCCTATAACCCGGTCTCCCAACTACCATCATGAGACTGGTAAAATAGAAAACCTATCAAGAGCAAACCTTTGCCTTGCACATGGTCCACTTGAGCTAGATGATGACGATCTTGACTCCCTCAAGTTGGACCACCTTTCTTGGTTGTGTTGGCTCGATGAAGACTAGTTGATTGCTCTCCCATACTCCACTATGGGTGAGCCACTCTTCCGCACATCTTCACTAGTCCATTGTCACCACGATGGACGGCAAGCTTCAAGCATTTGATCTCTTCATGATGCTTCACTTGAACTTGCGCACCGCAACATCTTCATAAGTCCATTGTCGCCACAATGGACGGCAAGCTTCAAGCATTTGATCTCTTCATGATGCTTCACTTGAACTTGCACACCGCAACCTAACCCCACAAAGAACTCTCACAAAGATCATGGGTTAGTACACAAAGCATAATCGACAATGCTTACCACACCATGGGATCGCTTGATCCCTCTCGGTACATCTTGTGCGCTTTGTGTGTTGATCAACTTGATTCACTCTTGACTTAGTCTTGATCAACCTTGACTCTTTCCAACTCTCTTCATTTGGATGATGTCTTGAAGGTAAACATGAATGATCACACAATCTTCTTCTTCAAGACATGCTTGCAATAAGCTCTACTCTCACATGACCAATCTTTGGATAATTCCTTAACAACACCTTGGTCACCACATAAACTCCTTGAAACCAACACATGAACTTCAAGAAAAGCCTATGGACAAATCCTTCAAATATAACTCAAGGCAACCATTAGTCCATAGAGATTGTCATCAATTACCAAAACCAAACATGGGGGCACCGCATGTTCTTTCATACCTGCCGTTCCAAGTAAATTTGTATGTGCCAAACTCTAAACCTTCAAATGAAACTCTGTTTTGTATGCTCGAATAGCTCATGTATCAACTAGGGCTGTCCGTATCTTCCATGCTAGGCAGGTTATTCTCAAGAGGAGTGGACTCCGCTCCTCACTCACGAGAAAATGGCTGGTCACCGGGATGCCCAGTCCCATGCTTTATGCAAATCAAATCAAAATAATTGCAAACAAAACTCCCCCTGGGACTGTTGCTAGTTGGAGCACTCGTTGTTTCGAGCAAGCCATGGATTGATGCTTGTTGGTGGAGGGGGAGTATAAACTTTACCATTCTGTTTGGGAACCGCTTATAATGTCTGTAGTATGGAAGATATCGCCATCTCTTGGTTGTTATGTTGACAATGAAAGTATGCCGCTCAAAATATTATTTATCTCTATTTCAAAATCGAGCTCTGCCACCTCTACAAATCCCCGCATCCCTCTGCGAAGGGCCTATCTATTTATTTTTATGTTGAGTCATCACCCTCTTATTAAAAAGCACCAGATGGAGAGCACCGCTGTCATTTGCATCCATTACTATTAATTTATATTGGGTATGACTATGATTGGATCTCTTTTACCATGAATTACAATGTTTAGTCAGTCCTTGATCTTTAAAGGTGCTCTGCATTTATGTTTTGCGGTCTCAGAAAGGGCTAGCGAGATACCATCTTGTTATATCATATTATGATTGTTTTGAGAAAGTGTTGTCATCCGAGATTTATTGTTATTGCTCGCTAGTTGATTATGCCATTGATATGAGTAAACATGAGACCTAAGTGTTATTGCGAATATGGTTAGTTCATAATCTTTGCTGAAAACTTGAATGCTGGCTTTACATATTTACAACAACAAGAGCAAACAGAGTTTGTAAAAGTTTTTCTTTATCACTTTCAGTTTATCAACTGAATTGCTTGAGGACAAGCAAAGGTTTAAGCTTGGGGGAGTTGATACGTCTCCGTCGTATCTACTTTTCCAAACACTTTTGCCCTTGTTTTGGACTCTAACTTGCATGATTTGAATGGAACTAACCCGGACTGACGCTGTTTTCAGCAGAATTGCCATGGTGTTATTTATGTGCAGAAACAAAAGTTCTCGGAATGACCTGAAACTCCACGGAACTTATTTTTGGAACATATTAAAAATATTGGCGAAAGAATCAAGGCCAGGGGGGCCACCACGTGTCCACGAGGGTGGGGGGCGCGCCTGCCCCCCTAGGCGCGCCCCCTGCCTCATGGGCCCCCTGGAGCTCCACCCACCTCAACTCCAACTCCATATATTCGTGTTCGGGGAGAAAAAAATCAGAGAGAAAGATTCATCGCGTTTTACGATACGGAGCCACCGCCAAGCCCTAAACTCTCTCGGGAGGGCTGATTTGGAGTCCGTCCGGGCTCCGAAGAGGAGAATCCGTCATCATCAACCATCCTCCATCACCAATTTCATGATGCTCACCACCGTGCGTGAGTAATTCCATCGTAGGCTTGCTGGACGGTGATGGGTTGGATGAGATTTATCATGTAATCGAGTTAGTTTTGTTAGGTTTGATCCCTAGTATCTACTATGTTCTGAGATTGATGTTGCTATGACTTTGCTATGCTTAATGCTTGTCACTAGGGCCCGAGTGCCATGATTTCAGATCTGAACCTATTATGTTTTCATGAATATATGTGAGTTCTTGATCCTATCTTGCAAGTCTATAGTCACCTACTATGTGTTATGATCCGGCAACCCCGAAGTGACAATAATCGGGACCACTCCCGATGATGACCATAGTTTGAGGAGTTCATGTATTCACTATGTGTTAATGCTTTGGTCCGGCACTCTATTAAAAGGAGGCCTTAATATCCCTTAGTTTCCAATAGGACCCCGCTGCCACGGGAGGGTAGGACAAAAGATGTCATGCAAGTTCTTTTCCATAAGCACGTATGATTATATTCGGAATACATGCCTACATTACATTGATGAATTGGAGCTAGTTCTGTGTCACCCTATGTTATGATTGTTACATGATTAACCACATCCAGCATAATTCTCTATCACCGATCCAATGCCTACGAGCTTTTCACATATTGTTCTTCGCTTATTTACTTTTCCGTTGCTACTATTACAATCACTACAAAACCCAAAGAATATTACTTTTGCTACCGTTACCGTTACTTCCATACTACTTTGCTACTAAATACTTCGCAGCAGATACTAAGTTATCCAGGTGTGGTTGAATTGACAACTCAACTGCTAATACTTGAGAATATTCTTTGGCTCCCCTTGTGTCGAATCAATAAATTTGGTTTGAATACTCTACCCTCAAAAAATGTTGCGATCCCCTATACTCGTGGGTTATCAGGACTCTGCGTCCGGGACTGTGTGTCCTCAGGTTTAAATACCTAGCCGCTCCAACCAGACGTACAACTGAGACAACAATTGGAACTGGTCTACCAAATCATTGTCTTCACCAAGCTTCCTGGTTCTATTTCCTCAACTCTTTCATTTCCTCATAACTGTGTTGTGCACTTGTTCATATCTGTGTTTGAAGACTTTGACCGAAGACTTTCTCAATTTCGTCAGTTCAATTTATTCAGTCTATTTGTCTTCATCCTGTGTTTACGCTTCCTGTACTCTGTGCTTGTCTTCATTTCATCATGATGACCATGTTTGTGTTCTGTTATTCTTACTTCTGAGTACTTATTCCGCTGCAAGTAGTTCTTCGCTAAGGAATTTCCTCACCCGCAAATTCCTCAGTGAAGAATTCATAAAAATCGCCTATTCACCCCCCTCTAGTCGATATAACGCACTTTCAATTGGTATCAGAGCGAGGTACTCCCTTGTTCTGTGTGATTTTGGTTTAACCGCCTGGAGTTTTAGTTATGTCGACCACAAGAATGAAGACCGTGTCATGCCCCATCTTTGACGGTCACGAGTATCCCAAGTGGAAGGCCATGATGAAGAAGCGTCTCATGGTGATGAACAGTGAGTTGTGGACCGTCACTGAGATTGGTCTTACCGATCTGTGCAAGATGGCAGAAGCTGATGACATTCGCAAGTTCACCCTTCTCAACCTCACAGCGAAGGACGTCATCTGCTCCTGTCTGTCTCAAAATCAGTTTAGGAACATCATGCATCTCGATCATGCGAAGCTTATCTGGGACGATCCTTGGTTTGAGGACTTCAAGGAATCTCTCAAAGCAATGACATTCCAACCAGAATCATCATCTTCTACACCATGCCTTATGGCAAAAGATGCAAAGGTAACTGAATGCTATCTATCTGAATCCAGTGATGATGAATCTGGTGATGAATTTGGACCCAACGATGTCAAACTTGCTTCCCTTGCCACTAAACAACAAAGAGCTTTTGAAAAAGTTCAATACATGTTAAATAAGAGCGATGATATGTTGGGTGAAGAAATGGATCAGTCGAAAGCTTTGGCTGAGAGTCTTCAGAGAATTCAGACTAGGTTTGACACCCTTCAAGGTCATCATAACACTCTCTTATCTGATCATGAGAAGCTTTCTTATGAATTTCTTCAAAGAAAGCAAGATCTTGAAAAGCTAAGAGTGAGTTATGAAGATCTTCAGAAGGAGCGCTATTCATTACTTGCTCAACAAATCAGCGCTTCTCAGGAAGAATTTGTTCCTCCATGTTTGAAATGCATTGAACGTGAATCTGCTAATTCTTCACCTGAATGTTCAAATGCTTCTAATACTACAAATTCTTCAACTGTCTCTGCTATCACTAATTCCTCATTTGAGGACATTGCTAGTATCACTGATGATGCAGGCCTGAAGGAATTGTACATGACAGGCATGTACAAAAGCCTCAAAGGGCATCAAACTCTTTGTGATGTGCTTAAAAAGCAGATTCTGAACAGGAACCCTAGGAAAGAGGGTATTGCCTTTGAGAGGAAACTCAATGCTGATGGTACATATTGGAAGCCTGGGCAGTACCCCAAAACCTCATGGGTTGATGCAAAGGGACCTCCAGTAGATCCATCTAATCTATCTGGCTTTACATGTGAATCTCCTCATTCTTCTGATGAGTCATTTGACTCCAACTATAAACTGTTCAAAAATCAGAATGGTGAAGTATTTGCTAGATATGTTGGCACTAACTGCAGGAACGGTTCCCCTTTGAAGAAAATCTGGGTTCCCAAAAGATGCCTTGAAAGTCTTCAGGTGAATGTCCTCATGACACCACCTGTAAAGAATAGGAACCCCAGATCAAACTCTTCATATGGACCAAATTCTTCATATGGATCCAAGTCCTCATACGGACCAAATTCCTCACGTGGATCATATTCCTCAAAAGGATCAAAGTCCTCATATGATTATCATCGTGCTAACACCTCTGTTTCGCAGGGAAGAGCTAAGGGCTATGAATATGAGCATTACTCTTCTAACCATTATGTTCATAAGTCCTCGAAGAATTTCTCTGCTTATTCATATGCTTATCCTAACTCCTCCTATGTGAAACGAAATGGATTGGCTTCTATGCCACCTTTCTCGCATGGAGCTCGCAGAGTGATGAACTCTTTGCCACCCCTTCAGATGTGGGTGGTGAAGAAAAAGAACTAATTTCTTCTGCAGGGTCAGGTCTCCAGACGTGCTAAACGTCTGAAGAATTTGCTGGAGACCTGAAATGCCTGAAAGGACGCAGGCTAATCATGAAGAAATGAACTTTCATTTCTCACGTCCTCATACTGCTTTATCTGTTCTATTGCTTGATGAAATTGATCTGATGAATTGATGTCATATTCTTCACTGATGAAGTATATGAGTTCGTAAGCTGCACTAATTCATCTGCAGGATGATCAACCCAAAGCCACTGAGTGGGTCCTCGATAGTGGATGTACAAATCACATGACTGGTGACAAGAATCTATTGATGGATGCTCCCTTATCTCCATCGCGTCTGAAGCATATCATCTTCGCTGACAAAGGAAAAAGTCAGGTATTGGGTCTAGGTAAGGTTGCGATCTCAAAGGATCGACACATGGACAAAGCCATGCTTGTCGAGTCCTTAGGATACAACCTCATGTCTGTCTCATTGATATGTTGTTGTCTTTGGCAAGTATCATTGTGTTGTGATCATGGAAGCTGACAATTCCAAAGTCTTCGAAGGCTTTAGGAGACGAGACTTGTATATTGTTGATTTCTCTACAGGACCACAACCAGCCGTATGCCTACTTGCAAAAGCTTCAGAAGGCTGGCTATGGCATCGACGACTTGGTCATGCAGGCATGAGGAATTTGCACACGCTTGCGAAGAAGAAGCATGTCATTGGCATTGAGAATGTCAAATTCCTCAAGGATCACTTATGCGGAGCCTGTGAAGCTGGAAAGATGACCAAGGCCAAGCATCCAGCGAAGACTATCATGACCACTACTCGACCATTTGAATTGCTTCACATGGATCTTTTTGGTCCTAATCATTATTCTGCAGTTTCAAATGATGCATCTCAATATGGCTTTGTTATTGTTGATGATTACTCTCGTTACACATGGGAACACATTATTACATACAAACATGAAGTGCAGGAAGTCTTCAAACGATTTTCTTCGAGAGCTTCAACCAACTTCGGTGTGAAGATCAAGCACATCAGAAGTGACAATGGAACTGAGTTCAAGAACTCTGGTCTTGATGACTATCTTGATGAACTTGGTATTACTCATGAGTTATCTGCTCCTTATACTCCTCAGCAGAATGGCGTCGTGGAGCGCAAGAACAGGACTCTTGCTGAGATGGCTCGCACTATGCTTGATGAATACAAGACGCCTCGTCGTTTTTGGATTGAGGCAATTGATACTGCGTGCCACATCATCAACAGAGTATATCTTCACAAATTCTTCAAGAAGACTGCATATGAACTCCTCACTGACAAGAAACCCAATGTGAGTTATTTCAAAGTCTTCGGTGCTAAATGTTGGATTAGAGATCCTCATCACAACTCTAAATTTGCACCGAAAGCACATGAAGGTTTCATGCTTGGTTACGGAAAGGACTCGCACACCTACAGAGTCTTCAACAACGTTCTTCACAAGGTTGTTGAAACTGTAGATGTGCGGTTCGATGAAACTAATGGCTCGCAAAGAGAGCACCTACCTTCTGTGATAGATGAACCAACACCTGAGGAATCTATCAAGTTCAAGGTTACTGAGGATGTCATTCCTACCGAAGAATCTGCTGAAGAATTCATTCTAGAATGTGAAGAACGTCGAGCTGATGCAAAGAAAATGGTGCTGAGGAAAATGGTCCTGAAGAAAATGCTGATCAAATTCCTCGACGACAACCCGCTCATCCTCGCGTTGCAAACGAAGTGCAGATTGAGAAAATCATCAATGACATTGAAGCACCAGGTCCTCTCACACGCTCAAAAGCTTCCCATTTGTCTAACTTTTGTGGGCACTTTGCTTTTGTCTCTATCACAGAGCCCACTAAGGTAGATGAAGCATTTCTGGAGCCTGAGTGGATTCAAGCTATGCAAGAAGAATTACATCAGTTCGAGCTCAACAACGTCTGGGAACTGGTCAAACGTCCAGATCCTCGCAAGCACAATATCATTGGTACAAAGTGGATCTACCGCAACAAGCAAGATGAAAATGGCCTTGTGGTGAGGAATAAGGCACGGCTTGTAGCTCAAGGCTACACACATGTTGAAGGAATTGATTTCGATAAAACTTTTGCACCTGTTGCTAGACTTGAGGCTATTCGCATATTACTTGCTTATGCTAACCATCATGATATCACCTTATATCAAATGGATGTGAAAAGTGCATTCCTCAATGGTAAGCTTGAGGAAGAAGTATATGTTGCTCAACCCCCAGGTTTTGATGATCCAAAGCATCCTGACAAAGTCTTCAGACTTAATAAGGCCCTCTATGGCCTCAAGCAGGCCCCTCGGGCGTGGTATGATACTTTGAAGGAATTCCTCATGAAGAAAGGCTTCAAACCCAATTCACTTGACCCTACTCTTTTCACTAAATCTTATGATGGTGAATTGTTTGTGTGCCAAATATATGTTGATGATATTATCTTTGGCTGTACTGACCAACGTTACAGTGATGAATTTGCCTATATGATGAGTGAAGAATATCAAATGTCTATGATGGGAGAGTTGAAATTCTTCTTAGGTCTTCAAATTCGTCAACAGCGCAATGGCATATTCATATCTCAGGAGAAGTACCTCAAGGATGTACTGAGGAAATTCGGCATGCAAGACTGCAAAGGGGTCAAAATTCCAATGCCCACAAATGGCCATCTATGCACTGATGAAAATGGTATTGACTTCGATCAAAAGGTATACCGCTCCATGATTGGTTCTCTATTGTATTTATGTGCATCTAGGCCAGATATTATGCTTAGTGTTTGCATGTGTGCCCGATTTCAAGCTACACCGAAGGAATCACACCATAAGGCTGTGAAGCAGATATCTAGCTCACACACCAACACTTGGACTATGGTACCCCAAGGGCTCGGCTTTTGATCTCATTGGATATTCAGACTCTGACTATGCTGGTGATCGTGTGCACCTCAAGTCAACCTCTGGCACATGCCATTTCCTCGGACGATCTTTGGTCTGTTGGTCCTCGAAGAAACAGAACTGCGTATCACTGTCTACTGCTGAAGCTGAATACATTGCTACTAGTTCTTGTTGTGCTCAATTGCTGTGGATGAAGCAAACTCTCAAGGACTACGGCGTCAACGTGAAGAATGTGCCTCTCTACTGTGACAATGAGAGTGCCATCAAGATTGCTCATAACCTAGTTCAGCACTCGAAGACTAAGCACATTCAGATTCGTCATCATTTTCTTCGTGATCATGTGTTGAAGGGCGACATTTCTATTGAGCATGTGAAGACTGAAGAACAGCTAGCCGATATCTTCACAAAGCCCTTGGATGAGAAGAGATTTAGCAAGTTGCGGTGTGAGCTAAATATCCTAGAATCTTCGAATGTTCTTTGAAACGGACACTCATCCTAACACTTATGCAAAATTGATGACTTAGATGTGCAACACATGAAGAAAAGTTTTTCTTCAATCAATGAAGACTAACAATCTAAGTGTGAAGAAATTAATGAAGAATTTGATTCTCAGAGCCCTACGACAATTGTACGCGGTGTCTGAAATCATCATTCTTATACGGTGGGTCACGCCACCACCAAAAGTTGAAAATCTTCAATTTGAGTTTTTCCTCAGTTTTGAAATTCCTCAGTTGTTCATGTTCTTCAACTTTGCATTGTCTTCACTGTTTCCATCGTTTTTCTTCATTGGTTATACATATATATGAGTTTATGTCCTCTACAACATTCACTTATTGTAATTCTTCATGTTGCTTTTTCCTGCTAAGTGAATGTGATCGGACCCTTCCCCCTCTATGCTAAACTCAACCCAATCTATTCACAAATTCTTCATGTGCGTTCTATTTGAAACTCGTTCAAAATCTTCACTGTGTCCTTGTCAGCTGAAGAATTTGCGAACGGAACTTTTAACTTATCTTAACTAAATTTTCGGCTTTGCCGCTTAAACCGTTCCGCATTCCACGAAACACTTATCTATTCACCCACGATCTCACACGGTCTCCACTTCTCAGTACGTGGGTGACACATGTGAAGGGAATGAGAAGGGTAAGGGGCACGTTCGTCCAATTTGTTCGGGCGAACAATTTTTCACCGTGGCTATAAATACCCCTCCCCTTCCTCACTTCTCTTTTACTCCGCTCGACCTCACGCCATCTCGAGATTCTCAAACCCTAGCGCCGCCGCTACTTCATCGTCGCCGGTGAGGAAGAGCTTCACTGCCTCGACCTCGTCGCCGTCGTACTCGGGCCGGCTGCAGATTTCTTCACTCCGCCGCCGCCGTAGCTGTCTTCCTCAGCCGAGTTAGGGCGTGGAAGATCTGAACTGACGAACTTCACATCTACACCTCTTAGTTCGTCGCGTTCTTCGTCCAGGGTAATTAAAAGTTACTTTTACTACCCTCTTTGATTCAACTAATTTCTACAAAATCTTCAAAAGTGTTTATTCTTCAAATTCTTCACACACTAAACACCTCACATGTCATCTGTTCTTGATTCATTTCTCTAAGCTATATTTTTCTTCAAGATTCCTCAATTGTGTGGATTTCTGATCTGTACAACTCTGGAACCTAAGACAAAGAACGCTTAGTGAAATTCTTCAAGACTCATCTGGTCAAATTCCTCAAGCTTGTTCTTTTTGAAAAACCTTCTGAGAACGCATATGACCTCTCCAAATTCCTCGCAACTATACTCTGTTCACAGGTACACATGTCCGCTGCTGAATCACTAGGTTCTCATCAACTTCACTCATTTGCAACGTTCCTCAAAGAAAAGTTGCATACATCTTCAGAGAATTCAACTGTCCAAATTCCTCAGCTAAAGAAAATGGCTGATGGAAAGAAGCCGCAGAAAGGAGGAAAGAGGCCTGAGGTCAACACTACTTTTGAGATCCCTGATGACATATGCAAGGACTATTGCACTCCTGATGAGGCCAAGTTTGGCAAAGAGGACAAAAATCAGTGCAAGGTGCGCATCCAAAGGATAGAGAGGAGATGGCCACGGGAATGGAGGGAGTACAGGTATGTTACTCCCAAGTATATGAAGAAATTCGCTCTAAATCCTCCATGCCCAAGACCTCCGTTGGCACCTGGCCAAGAAGCAGATCCCACCAGCCTCAAGCGCGGTGAGGACTATCCTGACGAATGGGCCAAGCGCCAGGCCAAATTGACCAGACAAGCAAAAGAAGCAGTGAGGAAATTCAATGAAGACTCTGCTGCTACTGCCACTGCTGAGGCCTCTGCAATCAAGCCGAAGAAGGCCATGGCAAATAAGCCTGCTCATAAGCCAAGTGCTTCACCCTCAATGCCCTCATAGCCAAGTTCCTTAGCAATGCCCTCACGGCCAGAATCTTCAAAGCCCTCACGGCCAACTCCTCATGCTGCTCCCGCTCCTCCAAAGTCCTCAGCTCCTCCGCCAAAGTCCTCAGCTGGTCCGACCAAATCCTCTGCACCTGTGCATCTTGCCACGTGCCAAAGAACAACAGGCATCTCTATTGCCTCAGGAGCTTCTGCTAGTTCCTCAGCTGCACCAAATTCTTCAACGGGACCCTCTCTGCTGAAGACAAAGGCCACTGCTGGACGTGGCTCTCACCCAAGTCCTCACAAGAAGCAGGTCACCTTCCAAGTGCCGTCTGATGAAGACAAAGTTGATGATGATGAACTTGCCAAAATCATCAGAGACAGGCAGCTCAGGGCTGCTAGAGCCAAGGGACAAATATGCCACTGCTTTTGGATCCTAAGTTGATCCTTGATTACATCGATCTCTGGCACAAGGGCCCTAACACTCCTATGCCTGATTTCAAGCTGACTCCTGGCCAAAGTCATATGCTGACTGCCTTCATCCAAGAAGAAAAATGGAAATTTGAGAAGGCCAGGCAAATCAAGAAAGCGCAATACAAAAAGGAGCGCTTCCTGAAGAAAAACGTTGTCTCAATGACAACTGAAGAACTGGTCAACATTCAATCTGAGATCAAGAACCTCAGTGATGAATTTGACGTATACAGAGCTGACTGGCTTGGAGGCAAAGTCAGGTTTGTGAAATTGACTGAAAAGTTCACTTCCAATGTTGCATCCCCAATGCAACAAGAAAATCCTCAGGCTGAAGCATCTGCTCAGCCGACTGAAGAAAATGCCAGCACCGCTGATGACAATCAGGCTGCTGAAGAAACTCAAAGCACCAGGGCTGATGACTGCATTCCAGCCGCTGAAGAAATTGCCAGGGCATCCACTAGTGGTGCGCCTGAAGAAAATGAAGAAGTCAGGGCAACTGCATCAGTTGTGCCTGAAGAAATTCAACCAAATTCCTCTGCTCCTCCTGCGCCTACCCCAACTCCGATCCTACCATCTGCATCAGATGTGAAGAAGACCAAGGCTGCAGAGCGTGCATCATTGAAGAAAAGGAAGGCATCAACTTCATCACATTCTTCAGCCCCGAAGAAGATGAAGCCATTGACTAGCTCATTTGACAACCCAATTGATGATGTTCCTATTTCAACCATGCCATCAAAGGACCTTGTTCCTTTTGATGAAGATTATGTGATTCCAAGTGAATCCGATGAAGAGAGTCCTTCTGCTGCTTCGTCAGAGCAGTTGGATGAAGAAATTGAAGTGGATGCAATCTCTTCAACACCAATTGTCTCCTCGCCTATGCCTCAGTTCACTACTGAAGAGGCCGGTGTTGAAGAAATGGAAGAAGAAGATGTGGACATTGGAAGCACTACTCCAGTGATGAATGATGACTTTTGGGAAAGTCAGCACCCCAACTCTCCTCTGTTCACACCACTCCAACAAATTCCTCAGTCCCCTGTTGCTACTGAAGTACAAATGGGATCTGAAGAACCTCGTAAGACTCCATCTGTCCATGAAGAAATTCCAGCCACTAGTGCTGATGAAAATGTAAATGAACAATTGAAGACCCAGTCTGTCACTGAAGAAGAAGCTGAAATTCCTCAGCCTGTGGAACCTGAGATTGCGATTCCTGAGGTGATAATGCAATTGACTGACACTCCTCAGCCCAAGCCAAAGGATCCATTCTCAAATAAGCATAAATTCAAGGCTGATGACTTCTTCGGCGAGCACGTGTTCTTCACTGACTATAATCCCTATGATTCTACTCGTCTTAGAAGGAAGCGCTTCTGGACCGCCAGCCAGGCCAACTTCTATTCTTCACTGCTCTTCAACAAGGACAAAGTCTTCGACCACGAGCACATTCCTCATGTGGACATGGAATCACTGCCATGCTTCTCACCTGTCCTCAGTGTGCTTCATGACGCAGTCCTCCTCAACTTTTGCACAGACATAGTTGATTGGAATGAAGAGCTCATTCTTCAGTTCTACGCAACACTGCACATCACAGGAGATGCTAACGATGTGAACTCCTGGGTTTTAGACTGGATGACCGAAAACACTCACTATAAGGCACCGGCCTCTGAATTACTTCACACCCTGCCCATTAGTCCTCCACCTGAAGGAGCTCGTTGCCTGTACCAAGAGCCTGAACTGACTGCCCATTATATGCAAGTTCTTATGAAGCCTCTGAAACCTGGTCAAGCCCCATGGACAAAATTCCTCGTGAGTGAATTGCTCTATGTGCCAAGAACAGTCTATCGCATTCTGACAAAGACTATGAGTCCAATCAAAGGCCACGACTCGAATGATGAAGAAGTCGTTGGCATCATGAAGAATCTGCTATTCAACATCATGCCTGGCATCCCTGTCAACTACCATGATTTCTTCATGAGGACTCTGGCCAATGTCGCTCTCTCTCCATTTGAGTTGAAGCCTTATGCTCCTTGGATTATGAGATTCCTCAGAACAAGGTCTTCACTCAACTACAAGGCTGATTTTTAGAATCACCTCAGCTACTTGCCCCCAATCGAAGTCCTCAAGCGGACCTATTCCTTAGCTGATGAAAAGGGTAAGGCACCTGCTATTATTGATGAAGGCATTCGTCCATTAGATGGTCAGTTTCGCAAAGCTGCATCATATTCCACCAATGATGACTCTGCCACACATGATTCTGCTGCCAATGCACCCAAGTCTACTCCCCAAGCCACAGCTCCACGAGTGATGACTGACCGTGAGCTGCTCCTTAGTCTTCACCAGAAGATGGATCGAAACCATAAATGGGTTAAGCGTCAGTTTGGTTCTATTCTTCACAACATGACTGCTACACATAATGCAGTGAAGAAAAACCATTACTACCTCCATGAAGTCTTCGGTCGCACCTGGGCTATTCTGTCACATGTATATGGTGAAGACGATCTGAAGAAAATGGGTCTCAAAGAAGGTTTTGACTGGTCTGCCCCTCCACCGAAGAAATACAAGAAGGTCAAGGTTCCTTCCTTGGTGGCCAGCTCATATTCTTCATCGCGCGAAACCGATGAGCATGAACACTTGAACAACACTGCGGCAGGCCCTACAACAACAAACGACCCCAACAACGCTGGCGCTCCTCCATCAACTTGATATTTTTCAGGGGCGTTAGTCCTCATTTTCGATCCTTTTGGTCATTCGATGACAAAGGGGGAGAAATTTGAGTTAGTCTTCAAGCGGGTCTATTTATATGGGCGTTTTTTTTTGCTAAGTTACAACTCTCGTTCTTTTGATGACTTTGCTGGATCGAGTTGTAAACTTAAACTCTATGGTGGCCTAATACTTTTTCTGTGTTTTCTCCATGCTTATTCCTCATATATGTTAATGCACGCATGCTGAATTACATCAGTCACCATATTTCTTCATGCATTTCAAATTCTTCATATGCGTGTATGAATTACAAGATATAGGGGGAGATCTCCATGATTCTAATCTTCAAGTGTGCATTGCTTCAAAAGCAAATTCCTCACTATGCACATCTTCAGGGGGAGTTCTTCTATATCTTGTAATCAAATTCCTCAATATCAGTATTTACACTACATATGATTATCCCCGTTGAAAACTTAACCTATATTGTCATCAATCGCCAAAAAGGGGGAGATTGTAAGTGCATCTAGTGCCCCTTAGTGATTTTGGTGTATTGAAGACTTATAGGTTAAGGGACTAATGTGTTTATGAGTGTACACATGTCTATAAGTCTATGAGGAGTTTGATATTTACAGAGAAAGTCGACCACTAAAAATGAAGTTCTTCAACTGAAGACTTTGGATTTCTGAAGACTTTCTGAAGACTTTGAAAGTGAAGAAATTGGTGTGACCTTGAAGACTAAGTATCATTCGAGGAACATGAGCGTGAAGACTTTTGTTTTCGTAGTTTCATTTTCTCTTTCTTGAGTCATAGGAAACACCGTACTGTTAAAGGGGGTCGAGGAAATACTAAGGAAAAATTTCCATGTGATGCTCGACTCAAAATCCTACACCTACCAATCCCTTCGAGTGTAGCCATTGGAAATCTCATACAGTTCAGTCATATTCTTCAGTGACAGAGACGAAGTTCTTCTGGTCTCTGAGGAATTTGTCCTGACTGAGGAGTTAGGAATTCGCCAGTGCGGATTGCCTACACAGTGAGGAACATGATAGCCCTGAGGAATTTGAGCCTCAAAATTCCGACCGTTGCTGTGCTATGCGCCAGCTGTCCCAAAATATCTACCCACCTAACGGTCATATCACTGGAGGGCATTTATGTCTTATCATGTTGGGCTGCTCCCTAGGCTATAAATAGCCGCCCCCTACAACCACTAGCTGGTTGGCTGCTCCGAGAGAAACTGACACTTGTCATTTGAGAGCATCCCATCCTCCGAGGACTTTGAGCGAAAATCATCGAGTGAGGAAAACCCAAACCCAAACACCTACAAACCCAAAGTGATTGAGCATCACTGAAGAGATTGATCCTGCGTGGATCCGACGCTTGTTACCTTTGAAGACTGTGCTTCTTCCAGACGGTTAGGCGTCATGGTCTAGAGCATCCAAGAGGAATTGTGGATCGCCGAGTGACCGAGTTTGTGAAGGTTTGGAAGTCATCTGAAGACTTACCACGAGTGATTGGGTGAGGTCTGTGTGACCCTAGCTCAAGGAGAATACGGTGAGGACTGTGTGTCCTCAGGTTTAAATACCTAGCCGCTCCAACCAGACGTACAACTGAGATAGCAGTTGGAACTAGTCTACCAAATCATTGTCTTCACCAAGCTTCCTGGTTCTATTTCCTCAACTCTTTCATTTCCTCATAACTGTGTTGTGCACTTGTTCATATCTGTGTTTGAAGACTTTGACTGAAGAATTTCTCAATTTCCTCAGTTCAATTTATTCAGTCTGTTTGTCTTCATCCTGTGTTTTCCTATGTTTACGCTTCCTGTACTCTGTGCTTGTCTTCATTTCATCATGATGACCATGTTTGTGTTCTGTTATGCTTACTTCTGACTACTTATTCCACTGCAAGTAGTTGTTCGCTAAGGAATTTCCTCACCCGCAAATTCCTCAGTGACGAATTCATAAAAATTGCCTATTCACCCCCCTCTAGTCGATATAACGCACTTTCAACCAAGCCACCCACCTGACCAGCCTCCTTAGCCCTTCCTATTAGAATTGCCAACATATCAACTACAATGTTGAACAAAATAGGAGACATCGGATCCCCTTGTCTCAGGCCCTTATGTGTCTGGAAATAATGACCTATGTCGTCATTCACTTTAATTCCAACACTCCCTTTTTGCGTGAAAGATTCTACCTGGCGTCGCCAGGCTTCATCAAAACCTTTCATACGTAAGGCCTGTTGAAGGAAAGGCCATTTGACTTTATCGTACGCTTTCTCGAAATCCTCCTTGAAAACAACTCCATCTAGTTTTTTCGTGTGAATTTCGTGGAGCGTTTCATGAAGGACAACAACCCCTTCTAGGATGTTTTTGTCCGGCATGAAAGCAGTTTGGGAATGCTGCACCGCAGAATGCGCAATCTGCCTGAGCCTATTAGTCCCAACCTTGGTGAAAATTTTGAAACTAACATTGAGAAGACAGATCGGCCTGAACTGCTCAATTCTCACAGCCTCTGTTTTCTTAGGAAGCAAGGTTATCGTTCCAAAGTTCAGGTGAAATAACTGAAGCTGTCCAGAGAATAAATCATGGAACATCAGTAACAAATCCCCCTGAATAATATGCCAGCATTTTTTATAGAATTCTGCCATAAATCCATCCGGCCCTGGAGCCTTATTGTTTTTCATCTGTGTAATGGCTTCAAACACCTCTTTCTCGAAAAAAGGGGCAACCAAAATATCATTCTCATCAGCAGCAAGTTGAGGCACATCCTCAATCCTAGACTCATCGAGGGATACACAATTATCCTCCGGAGGCCCAAACAACTGCTTGTAGTATTCGGTTATGTATAATTTTAGGTTTTCCTATCCTAAAATTGTTCCTTCATCTTGTTCAACCTGAAAGATTCTCTTCTTTCTGTGCTTGCCATTAGCGATCATGTGAAAGAATTGAATGTTCGCGCCCCCTGGATAACTTTGCGAACCTTAGCCCGCAGCGCCCACTTTAATTCCTCTTCACGGAGAAGCTCTTCCAATCTCATCTCCGCCTCAAGTTTAGCATGAAGCTCCATGGCTTGCAAAATTGTGGACTCGGCTTTTAAATCTAGGGACTGAATAAGTGTAAGGAGCCTTTCCTTTTCGACCTTATAAATCCCACTAAGATGCTTAGCCCACCCACGCAAGAAACTTCTCAAGTGCCTTATCTTATTCTGCCAGCGCTCAACCGAAGTCCTACCTCCTGCATCCTTAGCCCATTCCCTGGCTATCAGATCTAAGAAGCCTTCTCGTTCAAACCATGCCAGCTCGAATGAAAAGGAGTTTTTGTTCCCCATGTGGGTTGGCTCACCAGAGTCCACAAATAAAGGCGTGTGGTCAGAAATACCACGTGAAAGTGCCTGGACCGTCACCAAAGCAAATTTCTGTTCCCATTCGACGCTCACTAGGACTCGATCCAGCTTCTCAAACGTCGGATTTGGCAAAGTATTAGCCCAGGTGAATTTTCTACCCGAAAGCTCTATCTCTCTCAGATCCAAGCTTTCAATAATGGTATTAAACATAAACGACCACCTGCCGTCAAAATTATCATTGTTCTTTTCCTCTCTCCTCCTGATGATGTTGAAATCACCCCCAACCAGGACTGGGAGCTGCTCAGAGCCGCAAATTCGAACAAGATCCGCCAAGAACTCTGGTTTGAGTTCGGGCTGCGCGGCACCATAGACCGCCACCAGAGCCCAATTAAACCCGTCGGCTTTCGACCTAACCCGAAACTTAGCTGCAAAATCTCTCATCACTACACTTCGGACTTCCAGCGAATCGCATCTCACTCCAAGTAAGATCCCACCCGATCTTCCTCTCAGAGGCAGGCAGTGCCAATTGAAATCGACACCTCCCAATAAAGTACTAAGAAACTAGGGCGAAAAATTATCTCTACCAGTTTCTGAGAGAGCAATAAAATCCAACCTATGCTCGATAGACGCATCTGCAAGAAACCTTCTTTTAGCCAAGTCTTTCACACCTCTGCTATTCCAAAAGATTCCTTTCATATTTCATCATGAAATTTTTTAGTAGTACAGACCCTAGCACTCCTATGCACCGCTGAAGCAGGGTAAATCTTCCGCTTCCACTTGCGTTTAGGTTTGTTTTGATCCTCCACCCGGTCCTCACAACCGGGCTCGGTGGACCAAACTACGGCAACCTCAAAAGTGTCATCCTCTTCCTCTGACTCAGGAATGGATGGTGCAAGATCCGCACAAAAATTATCGAGCACCCTGACCCCCAACGCATCTATATCTGCATCATTCATGGGTTTAACCGCTGCTAAGTTTCGAATCATTTCTAAAGCGCGTTCCGCTTCCAAATCCAGGATATAATTTATGGAGTTAGAAATTTCACTATCATTAGTACCTAGTGAAACTCCCAATTGATTTGCATTATTAATAATCTCATTATTAGAAAAATGCAGAATGGAATTAGAAGTGTTGACGGACATACCAGTAGTGACCTCAATGTCACGAAGCTTGGCCGCCCTCATGGCGCACTGCTGCTGCATGTCATCAACCTCCGGATGATCCTGGAGACGGCAACTCATCCGTCGCCCCGCAAAGACCGGATCCAGAATCCCTCCAAAGGCCATGACCTCCTCCCGAGTGACCCCGCTCGGAGTAAGGCCTCCGGCCTCACCCCTAGCACACCGCGGAGCTGCACCCCTCAAAGAGTCGGTAGGAGCTGCCGAGGGCAGCGGCGGGGATCTCCACGGCCCCACCTACGTCGGCCTCGAACCGTGGCCCTGGGGCACCGACGCTCCGGGGGAGGGAAGTGCGTGGGCCACCTGCCCGTACTCCCTGCCCGCCCCGGCCCTCTGGCTAGAGGGAGTCGCCGGCGCCACAGGGGGTGCAGAAGGGGAAGAGGGGGGAGGAATACCTCTGGCCTTTGCATCAGAGTGATGCATGCAACCCCTTTATTAAACCAAGTGCCCAAAAAATCTGTAATCCAGAACAGGATCACACAGAGCTGAATAAAAAAGTATAAAGTGCCACAACCGGCAAAAATAGAATGAGATGACTAAACACATATCCTATTATTGGACCGCCATTCAAACCGGTTGTAGATATCCCGAGCTACCATCTCCATCGGGTAGACCCGGTAACCAAAGGCTCACTAGCCTCCACAGGAGTGAGTAACAACCACATACGGATCCAAGCAGTGGTCCTGTAGATAACCTGCAAAAAAGTTATACAAGTTTGTCTGCTAAAAACCATATCATTTCTGCAGTTCCATATAGCTCAAAGTAATGAATATACTCCTATTCCAATATGCCTCGCAATATTGGTCTCCGCTCTATTTAGCCACGTCCCAAATAACGTGTGAATACTATTTGGAGGTGTTATATTAAAGGCTATATGAACTGAACGCCATAAAGTTTGGCCAGCGGACAATCGAGAAAGAGGTGTTTGATAGTTTCATCTTGATCACAAAAGCAACATCTTTGACGACCCTCCCAATTACGTTTTGCCAAGTTATCCTTAGTTAGAACCACCTCCTTATGAACAAAACACATAAAGACTTTGATCCTTAACGGGGCCTTGATCTTCCAAATATGATTTGATTTCGGAATCAGACCATAATCAATTAGGTCCAAATACATTGATTTCACTGAAAAAAGGCAAGTCGTAGTTAATTTCCAGTGAATACAATCAGACTCATCAGAGAGGTTGACATCCATCAATCTTCTGCCCAGGTGTAGCCATGCTTCCCATCGGTCTCCTACCAACGATATCCTGAATTGAATATTTAGATGATTGAACTGTAACACTGTAGCAACATAATCCCCCTTACGCTGCAAAATGTTATATAGAGATGGATACTGCATGGCCAAAGGCGTCTCCCCTAACCACGTATCCTCCCAGAATCACGTTGAATTACCGTTTCCAATGATGAATTTAGTTCTATGGAGGAAAGTTGTTTTCGTTCTCAGGAGGCCCTTCCAAAATGGTGAATCATCGGGTCTGACGGTAACCTGGGCCAAGGTCTTAGATTGTCAGTACTTATTACGTAAAATTTGTACCCACGTGCCTTCGGTCTCCACAAAAAGCCTGTACAGCCATTTACTGAGCAGACATATGTTCTTTACCTCTAAATTCTCAATCCCAAGACCACCCTGGTCCTTCAGCCTAAAAATGATGTCCCATTTACCAAGCCTATATTTCCTCTTTATTTCATCACTGTGCCAAAAGAATTATGATCGATAGAAGTCCAATCTTTTTTTTACCTCGACAGGTACCTCAAAGGACAAGAGGAATATCGGCATACTCGTGAGCACTGAGTTTATTAGTATTAGCCAACCTCCGTATGACATAAGCTTGCCCTTCCAGCAGCTTAGTTTCTTTTCAAATCGATCTTCAATACACTTCCACTCCTTGTTAGATAGCTTGCAATGGTGAATTGGTATGCCTAGATAACTAAATGGTTGGGTACCCAGTTCACATCCGAACAGTTGTTTATAAGCATCTTGTTCATCTTTGGCTCTCTCAAAACAAAACAATTCGCTTTTGTCAAAATGAATCTTCAATCCCGACAAATGTTTGAATAAGTGTAGCAGAAGGTTCATATTTCTGGCCTTTGCCAAATCATACTCCATGAAAATAATGGTATTGTCATCATATTGTAGTATGGACACCCCACCATCTACTAGATGTGGTACTAGTCCTCCTACTTGGCCTTCCTCTTTTGCTCTTCCTATCATAATTGCCAACATATCGGCTACTATGTTGAACAAGATAGGAGACATCGGGTCCCCTTGTATTAGACCCTTGTGCGTATGGAAATAGTGACATATCTCATCATTCACTTTAATCCCGGCATTGCCTTTTTGTAGAAAAGAAGGTCGAATCCCTTCATACGTAAAGCTTGTTGTAGGAACGACCGTTTGACTTTGTCATATGCTTTCTTGAAATCCACGTTGAATATCACCTCATCCAGTTTCTTCGAGTGGATGACGTGAAGTGTTTCATGTAGGACAACCCCACCCTCAAGTATGTTTCTGCCCGACATGAATGCCGTCTGAGTTAGTTGCACCACACTGTGTGCAATCCGCGTTAGTCGATTTGTCCCAACCTTTGTAAAAAATTTAAAGCTCACAT
Source organism: Triticum aestivum (assembly GCF_018294505.1). Taxonomy (NCBI): domain Eukaryota; kingdom Viridiplantae; phylum Streptophyta; class Magnoliopsida; order Poales; family Poaceae; genus Triticum; species Triticum aestivum. The sequence goes on along the minus strand of NC_057796.1, from coordinate 220,277,919 downwards.
TAAGTAGACAAATTGGACGAAATTGCTTAATGCGTACTGCCCCCTCCTTCTTTGGCAACAATGGTATCGTCCCAAAGTTTAGGTGGAATAGCTGCAAATGGCCCCTAAACAAGTCATAGAACATTGGTATTAGATCGCCTTTAATAACATGACAACACTTCTTGTAAAATTCTGCTGGGAAGTCATCCGGGCCAGGTGCCTTGTTATTTTTCATCTATGATATTGCCTCAAACGCCTCTTTCTCTGTGAATGGTGCGGATAAAATCTCATTCTCGTCTGTCCCGAGCTGAGGAATATACTCGACAATGAGCTCGTCCATAGACACAAAGTTGTCTTCGGGAGCCCCAAACAGTTGTTTATAATAGTTGGATATGTACAATTTTAGGTTCTCATGCCTTACAATTGACCCTCATCCTTCTCAAGCCGAAAGATCTTCTTCTTATTGTGTTTTTCATTTGCGATCATATGAAAAAACTGGGTATTGTCGTCCGCTTGGACGATCTTTTGGACTTTAGCTCTAGGTGTCCATTTCATCTCTTCTTCCCTAAGAAGCTCTCGCAACCTCTGCTCTACCTCCATCTTAGATGCCCGATCATCCGCATCTAAAAAGGTGGATTCGGCCTTGAGATCAAGCTCATTTATAAGGTGTAAAAGTTTGTCCTTTTCCACCTTATAAATTACGTTTACATGTTTAGCCCAACCCTTCAGGAATTGCCTCAAGTGCCTGATGTTATTTTGCCATCTCTTGATATTTGACCTCCCTCCTGTGACCTTAGCCCATTCCCGAGCTATGAGATCCATGAAGCCTTCTCTCTCAAACCACACTAGTTCGAAAGAGAAGTCATTCTTGTTTCCCGCATGTGTCGCCTCCCCAGAATCCATAAGCAGCGGGGTGTGATCAGAGATTACTCTCTGTAATGCTTGGACTATCACCAAAGGAACTTCTATTCCCACTCAATACTGGTGAGCACTCGATCAAACTTCTCACAAGTTGGATGAGGTAGAGTGTTTGTCCAAGTAAACTTTATGCCTGAGAGTTCTATCTCTCTCAGATCTAGACTTTTGATAATCGTGTTAAACATAAATGATCATCTTCCATCAAAATTATCATTATTCTTTTCGTCTCTCCTCCTAATAATGTTAAGATCCCCTCTGACCAGTTTAGGTAGTCTCTCATGCCCGCAAAATCCACACAAGATCTGCTAGGAAGTCCGGTTTGAGCTCCGGTTGAGCAGCTCCATATACAGCAACTAGCGCCCATTGGAACATGTCAACCTTCGAGCGCACCCTAAATTTGACGACAAAGTCCCCTAGCACTACATTTCGGACTTCTAGCGCCTCACACTTGACCCCAAGTAAGATCCCACCATATCTTCCTCTTGGAGGAAGACAATGCCAATCAAAGTCAATACCACCAGATAAAGTGCCTAAAATGTGAAATTATCCCTACCTGTCTCAAGTAACGCAATAAAGTCCAACTTATGTTCTAATGATGCTCCCGCAAGGAACCTTCTTTTAGCCAAGTCTGCCAGACCTCTGCTATTCCAAAAGATTCCTTTCATCTTTCATCATGAAATTTTGTTGCGGTCCGAATTCTCACACTTCTACGCACAGCGGATGTAGGATATACCTTTCACTTCCAGGTACGTTTTGGCTTATCCTGTCCAGCTGCTCGGCTCATATAACCGAGATTAGTTTGCACGTTCAAATCTGGCTGCAAAGGGGCCATATACCCCTCAGAAACCGTATCCACATCCTCTTCCTATACATAGAGGAGGGCACTAGATCCTCGCAAAGGCAATCAAGTGCCCTAACCCCTAGCGCGTTAATGTCCAAATCATTCATAGGTTTTACTGCTGCTATATTGCGAAGCATCTCCATGGCCCTCTCAGCCTCTAAGTCTAGCAAGTCATTAACCGATTTAGCGCCTTTTCCCATTATTACCCAAGGAAACACCCAATTTACTGGCATTATGAATAATCTCATCATAAAAAAATGCAAAATTGAGCAACTTGTATTAACTGCCATACCTGAAATGGCCTCGATGTCACAAAGCTTGGCCGCCCTCATGGCACGCCCCAACTGTAGGTCGTCAACATCTGGTTGAGCCTGAATTCGTAGGCTCACTCGTCTGTCCTCGGACATGGGGTCCGGAATCCCTCCAAAGGCGATGATGTCGTCAGTAGTAGGCCTAGTTGGTCCATGGGCGCCTGCCTCATGCCCAACTATACCCAACACATAGAGCCAGTTGGGGCGTGGCCTCCTGCTAGGTGCCCAACTGTATCCACCACAAGCGAAACCGCGGGTTGCACCCTCACAGTCGACCGTGTGCTCTGTTCGCGCAGACTATGCGGCAAGACAGTCTCTCGGCACTGAACCTCAGAGGAAGAAGCCCTGCCAATGCAAGCGGCCGCCTTCGCCGAGGCACCTCCCCCACCTGTCCTGGTGGGAGCCTGCATCGGTGTTGACAGCAATGGGCTAGTGGGGTGTGACGAGTGTTGGGGAACATAGTAATTTCAAAAAAAAACTACGCACACGCAAGATCCATCTAGGTGATGCATAGCAACGAGAGGGGAGAGTGTTGTCCACGTACCCTCGTAGACCGAAAGCGGAAGCGTTATATCAATGCGGTTGATGTAGTCGTACGTCTTCATGATCCGACCGATCCTAGCACCGAACGTACGGCACCTCCGTGTTCAGCACACGTTCAGCTCGATGACGTCCCTCATACTCTTGATCTAGTTGAGGCCGAGGGAGAGTTCCGTCAGCACGACGGCGTGGCGACGATGATGATGAAGTTACCGGCGCAGGGCTTCGCCTAAGCACTACGACGATATGACCGAGGTGTGTAACTGTGGAGGGGGGCACCGCACACGGCTAAGACAAATCTTGGAGTGCCTTTGGGGTGCCCCTTGCCCACGTATATAAAGGAGGGAGGAAGAGGAGGCCGGCCCTAGAGGGGGCACGCCAAGGTGTGGGGAATCCTACTAGGACTCCCCAGTCCAAGTAGGATTCCCCTCCTCTTTCCTATTCGGAGTAAGAGAGAAGGAAAGAGAGGGAGAGGGAGAAGGAAAGGGGGGCTGCGCCCCCACCCCTTGTCCAATTTGGTTTGGGCAGGGGGGAGGCGCGCGCCACCTCTTGGCCCTTCTCCCCTCTCTCCACTAAAGCCCAATAAGGCCCATTACTTCTCCGAGCAAATTCCCGTAACTCTCCGGTACTCCAAAAAATACCCGAATCACTCGGAACCTTTCTGATGTCCAAATATAGCCTTCCAATATATCGATCTTTACCTCTTGACCATTTAGAGACTCCTTGTTATGTCCGTGATTGTCGGTGTTCTGGGAACAGGGGTCCCCAGACTTGCCTGCCTGCGGCCCGTAGCGTGGCTCCACTCGCGGCCCAGTACGGCCCATCTTCGCCAGCAAACGCTCAGGACCCTCGCGAGGCGGACGACCAAAGACCTCCTCGGGAGCGGCCTCACCAGGATAGCTCATGAGGGGCGGAGAGATCAAGGCAAGGCGAACCTCGCGAGGTTCCTACGACGTCAGCCATGACGACCAAGACCAGGCGGGCAGCAGCGCGCACAGTGTCCTTGTTTCCTCTTTGGTGCTAAGGAGGCAAGCGCAGGCGAGGAGTACCGAGGCATCAGGCAAATGTTTCCATATTGGTGCAATGAGACCAAGACCAGCAGGATGGCAGAATGGAGGTCACCATGGTGCCCAAGACGGCGTCACCACCAGAGCCTTTGGCAGGCAAAGACCACCTTTAGTCAGGATAGCTTGTACTAGTTGTCCCCATTCAAATTGGCCGTTGTTGGCTCCCTCCCCGCTCAATATTTGGGGAGAGGACCAGGGCCTCTATAAATAGGACTAGCCACCATAGTAGGAGGCAACGGATTCAGATCATCCTCACACCCACCAAGCACAAGAACACCTCTCCATAGGAGGCTGTTCTTCCCCCTTGTACTGTTCATCCTCAGCCCAAGAGGCAATCCACCACACCACACTGGAGTAGGGTATTACACCACAACGATGGCCCGAACCAGTATAAATCTCGTGTCCCTTGTGTTGCGAGTTCGTCGAGCTAGGCCTTGAGATCACGGTGAGCCTGAGGGCATGATTTGGTAGGGGAAATCTTCGCGCGCACCCCAGTGTTCGAACCTCAAGGGTTTTGCTGGAACCCGGAATCCGACATTTGGCGCGCCAGGTAGGGGTGCGCTGGAGCTTTCCTTCTGCCAGTTGATCCGCCGACACTCCGCGCCTCCGATGTCCGGCGACCCGAGGACCAACGCCGACCGCTGGGCAGCTTGGCCGGCCCGGGCGGTGCTGTCTGCCCAAGAAGACCTCAACCCCGCGCCCCAGGCATCGCGCGCACTGCCAAACGCCACGGGGCGTGGGCGACGCGGTCACGCGCTGTCCGCCCTTACTCCACGAGAAGCACGAGCAGCCGCAAGGGTCTCAAGCCACGCCGCGGCCACGGCGCCGCACACCCGACGGGAACAAGCAAACATGAGGGCCGCGCTCACGGTGGCTCGGGAGCTGCTGCAATGCCGGTTGATGGAGAGCGGCCGGGATGCGTTGCTGGAGCGCGTTGCCGAGCTCATGGACGCCGTGGCCTCGGGAGCGCCACCCTTCTGCTCCGTGCTTGCACCTCAGGCCGCGGCCGGGTCGCATGGCGGGCCTCGCCACGCCCGCGTGCCCCCAGGCACACCCTTGGGCTTCATTGACACCGGCGTGACCAATGGCACCGGACGCCCAATCGCACCCGCGCCACCCCCGATAAGCGCAGGTACGGGCATTGCCACCTACGGCCCCGGCGGGATGCCGCCCTACCATCCTCAGGGCGGTGCGCTGGGCCGGGCGACATGGAGCGTGGGGCACTACGGCGAGGTCTTCGAGGCGACGGCCTCGGAGGCCTACGTGCCCCGCATGGTGGACCAGGAGTACGCGCTGGAAGACGACCCCAGCTCGTTCCTCGAGCCGGGCTGGGAGGAGGAGGCGCTAGAAGCCGAGACCTTCCAGGAGCCTCTTGGGAGCCTCACCAACCGCGCCGGCGGCAACAGCTACAGGGTACCACTAGTCTCTCAGGAGCAAGCTTACGCTAACCATGGGTCGCAGGAGGATCAGGTCACAGCAGCGGATGGCGGCCCTAGCTCAACAGCCTCCCTCCCGCCAGGGGGAGCGCACTGGGGGCTGCAGAAGAGGGGCCGGGAGCAAGGCCCTTCCCCGCGCTGCACGGAGTAGGGCGTCCCCCAGAGGTAGGCCCTCTGCCGGGGAGGCGCTGGAGAGCCTTTCCCCGGCAAAGGACCCGTGGTCGCCGAGGGCGCCGCTGGCGTCCCCTTTGCCCCTTGGTGACGTCCTGGTTTCCGGACGCCCCCAATGGCGGTCGAGGGCGGCGCAAGGCGGGGCCCTCGTTTGGCAATATGAAGTAAGGCTCGCGCCTATGAAGGTCTTCGCTCGTGATACTCTCACGTAATAATGAGTGGGGCCGTACACGCCCCGGAGTCTGAGGAGTGCCGCTCTCGGGCCTCGGGGGCTCCCTCCCAGGTCCTAGTGGCAGCACTTAGCTCCGCGCTAGTGAGAAGACAAGAAGACTAGGCTAGGTGCCGGACGCGGCCATTTGCTTTTTAACCTCTTTTCTGTAGCCCTGCTTTCTGGATTTGCATTTAAGTTCAAGTTGAATTTTCGTTGATATGCGCGGGGGGTGCCTTTTCTCGTTCATGCGATTTCTTGCAATTTGGGTCCTGCATTAATTCAAAGTTTGCGCCTGCTGCCTCCTCCTCGCGAGCGGGGGCTGGGCGTAGCACGCAAGCGTTGCATGCATGCCCTGCCATGCAGAGGAAAACCATCATCACGTGCAATCGTGGAGGCCGGCGGTTGGCCTCCTCCTGGCTATAAATGAAGAGAGGGCGGAGCACCCTCTGATCATCTCCTTCTTCTCTCCGCCTGTTCCTTCTTCTTCCTCCTCGCCTTGCTGTCTTGCTGCGACACTCATGGCGCCGATTAGGAGGTTCTCCGCCGCGGAGAAAGGGAAAACCCCTTGCGAGGAGCAAGGGCCACTTCCGCCGAAGAAGAGGTTCAGCCATTCCCGCGACGTTGGCGTGATGCTGGAGGTGATGCGGCCTTGGTACGAGCGGCCTCCGCCTGGCTACCTGCTCCCTCTGTACGCCCAAGCGCAGGGCTCCGCAGAAGGCGGGAGCGCCCCGCGCCGTGCAAGCCATGGCCGTGGGGGCCAGGCTGAGGTTGTACGAGCCGTCGGCCCACGAACCCACGCCGAGGGCTCCTCACGCGAGTTCGTGGTGTGGGCGGTGATGCCACCGCGCACGTGGATCCAGCTCCCGCGGTTCTTTACCGAAGAGATGCCGCCGAGCGGGCTGCTCGAGCTGTGGTTGCAGCATGCCGGGTTCCGCGTTCTGGCCACGGGGGCAGAAGTCCAGGTTGTCTCCCCAGGCAAGATCTTCATGACCCGTGGATGGGGCGAGGTCGCCCGCGCCTGCCGCGCGGAGGGAGCCCTCGTGATCCACTTTGAGTACGACGACGCTTCCACGCTTTTCTTCAAGGTCTTCGATGAGGAAGGTCACCGCCTGGAGTGCTGCCCTGGAGGAAGCCGCCGGGATGGCGCGGCAGCAGGCGTCGAGCCTGCCCCCGGTCCTGCTGGTAGATCCTCCAGCAGCAGCGACAACTCCTAGGAGTCTAGCGACTCTCCCGAGCCTAGCGAGTCTTCGGAGACGAGTGACGGCAGCTACGTGCCACCGAGCTCTCGCCGTGCTCAAAGCATGGCAGCGGCATCCGCCCGTCGTCGTCGATGACCTGGATGGGGTTGGCGTCGGCCCCTCGTGGCCCGCTATTGATGATGGCATCGGCGGCGACGTCCATAGTCAGGGCTTCTTGAGGTTTTTCTTCTTTTGTTCCCTAGGAGGAATCGGGACGAACCCCGTGGGGGTGTGTAAAGAACACGTAATGCTTTTGCTCCAGTGCTTATTGTTCCTACTATAAGGTTGTGGTTGCGTATCTTGCTTCGGCATTGTCCCCCCTTTTCATCCTTGTGGTAGCTTAGCGCCCTACGCCGGAAAGTCCCAGTCCCCAGGCAAGCTTCAGCCGTCGCTGGTATGCCAGGTCACGATGTCGTGGCCAGGAGGTGAGTGGCCCAAGGTCCGGTAAGAGCTCCCGAGGCGCGATGCTCAAGAGGTCCCCTTTGGCGCGCAAGCAGCGTCTCGAAGGCAGAAAAGGAAGGCGGCATTGCCGAAGCAAGGCTGCGAGAGTCGAAAATTCCAAACTATGGCGTCGCACTAACATGAATATGTGACTTATCTTATCGAGCCCGAGGTGATTCCCTGTGCAGCGCCCGATTTGCGCTTCAGCGGCAGTGTTACTAGGTAAGGCTCATGCCGGCTTCCCCCTTCCTTGCTCACCTAAATGCTCTGCGTCCTTGGGTCCCAACCCTTGAGCGAGGCTCAGCCGCCGCTGGTATGCCAGGTCGCGATGCCTTGGTCAAGGCCAGGGGGTGAGGGCTGGAGAGTCAGTAGGAGCTCCTGAGGCGCGATGCTCAACAACCCCCCTTTAACGCGCAAGCGAACCACGTGAAAAGGGGGCAGCTGACGGGGCCACCCGTAGCTGAGCTTCGGAGATGCCTGCGGGTTAGTTCAAGAGGAGAGTATAGCTCATAATCGCGTTTGCTGCCCTACCGCTGATCTATCCACAAGAAGATGAAGGCACTGAGGATCTGGTGAGGTGACGTGCGCGGGGCGGGCCGCGAGCCAGAGCTCAACCTCTCAGGTTTGTCAGCGTTGCAGGGACGGACCCGAGCACAAGCGCCGTGCCAGCATGTGTAGCCCCCGTTGCGGGATGAGCAGGAGGCCGGTCAGCAACGCGGGGGGCCGCGAGGGGCAGTAGGCAAGTAGGCGATAATCATAAATCATCTTGGAGAAGGAGGTAACACTAGTTCAGGTAAATGTAAGAACGATACATGATGGACCCATGCGACCTGGGGATGATGCAGCCCGAGGGGCACCCCCAACAGGGTAAATTAAAGATGCAAAGGATAAACGTCGTAGGGACAGGACCTTGCGACCTAGGGATAATGCAGCCCAAGGGGCGCCCCCAACTGAATGAACCGGAAAATGTCACCTGGCACCGTTGCTGAGGGAATGTTCAAGCAGCTGAAGTCGCGTGAGGGAGTCCTGGACTAAGAGATCCTCGGGCGTCCGACCTGTTATCCATGGGCCGGACTGATGGGTTGTGAAGACATGAAGGCCGAAGACTGCACCATGTCCGGATTGGACTCTACTTGGCGTGGAGGGCAAGCTTAGCGACCAACTATGAAGATTCCTTCTTATGTAACCGACTCCATGTAAACCCTAGATCCCCCCCGGTGTCTATATAAACCGGAGGGGTTAGTCCGGAAAGGGGACATTCATTACCATATTCACATAGGCTAGGCTTCTAGGGTTTTAGCCATTACGATCTCGTGGTAGATCAACTCTTGTAACACTCATATTCATCAAGATCAATCAAGAAGGAAGTAGGGTATTACCTCCATAGAGAGGGCCCGAACCTGGGTAAACATCGTGTCCCCCGTCTCCTGTTACCATCGATCCTAGACGCACAGTTCGGGACCCCCTACCCGAGATCCGCCGATTTTGACACCGACATTGGTGCTTTCATTGAGAGTTCCACTGTGTCGTCGCCAAGAGGATTGATGGCTTGCTTGTTCTCAAGGATAATATCATCTCCGGAGGAATTTTGGCTTCAGGCCAAACCCTCCGGCTGGGCGGCTTCGTCATGACCGCTGGGTCGGCCCTTAAGCCGACGATGACCTCTCAAGTCATCGAAAATTGCCTCCGCGTCGACCCCGAATATTCTGCCCGGTTGGACCCAATGGAGTTATCGTCATTGAACGAACTCCTGGATCGCATGGCCGCCTTGGGGGTCGCTACAGACTACGATCGGGTTGGGATTAAACCCGACCAGAGAGAAACTAAAACTCCACTGATCACCCACCAGATAGCAGTAATCGAGGAGCGGAGCAACTCTTCTACTATATTGAAGACGAACTATGTTCGGATCTCCGATCTTGAAGGGCCGGATATTCTCCGGTAGAAAGGCATGTTCCGTCCCCCGAACACGGAGTTGGACAACGAACCTAAAAAATCAGTCGATATCTCGGAGCCGAACTGCCAGGGCCGGTAGATCTTCAAACTCCGGATCCAAAATCGGGTCAGGGTTCGGATTTCGTTCCACCCACCCACCCGGACAAAGACGCTCTCATGAGCATCAAACAACAGCCTCAGGAAACGGTCCACCACTTCTGGGCCAGATTCCTCCTTGTCAAAGATAAGGAAACGGATTGCCGTGACGAAGACGCGATAGTAGCATTCTGCAACAACTGCGCGAACGAAGGCATCCTAAATGCCATCAATCGCCGCCGCATTCTAAAGTTCGCTAACTTAGCAACTATCATACAAAAGTACAGCGCGATGGAAAGCGCCTGGAAAATTCAGGCAGCTCGCTGGAAACCGTTGGCGCCAACCCAACTCATCCCACAGGCGAAAAGGATGCACCGCCGCGGTATGCCCAGCCGAACAATCAAAAAACATAAACCCATCACGCTGCACGGCACCGTTCTGGAGGGATGGCTAAATGGCCCGTGCAAAATACACACGATGTCGGATACCGTGGCAACCCACAGCCTTAGAGCATGTTGGATACTTCGGCAGGTAGCCAAGAGCGGCGAGGACATCCTTATCAAGGACACCTCAGAACAGCACCCTCCAGCAAATGACGACACCAGAGTATTGACAGTCTTCGAGACATTCGCTTCAAACAATAAGCGTAAAAGGGCACTGCGCGATCTCGCCGAAGTTTGCCAGGTCGCCACAATTGACCGCTGGAATGACACGGCCATAACCTTTAACGCTAGTGACGAACCCAAGTACAGAACAGTCTGAGCGCCAACTGCATTAGTCCTCAGTCCCATCATGGACGATTTTCGACTTACAAAGGTCCTCATGGACGGCGGCAGCGGACTAAACCTCATTTACGAGGACACGCTCCACAAGATGGAAATAGACAGGCGCCGCATCGAGAAAAGCAGCACGACCTTTCGAGGTATCATTCCCAGTTAGGAAGCGCGGTGTGCGGGAAAAATTACACTCGATGTGGTATCCGGCACGCCGGAGAATTATCGATCCGAAGAAATAACTTTCCAGGTGGCCCCTTTCAACAGCGGATACCACGCCCTGTTAGGGCGAGAGGCCTTCATGCGCTTTCAAGCCATACCCCATTACGGGTATATGAAGCTAAAAATGCCCGGGCCTAATGGAATAATCACCCTTGTCAGCGATCCGTATATTGCACTCCGCACCGAGAACAAAACTGCATCCTTGGCCCTCGAGGCATTATCTGAGGCCCTTGCGGCTGAGGAACTAACCGCACTACACTCCACTATGGACAGAGACGATGTTATCCTGGACAAACGACCCAAATCTACCTCCTTCAAGCCAGCAGAAGAAACGGTCAAATTTCAGGTCCATCCAACAGACCCGAAGAAGACAGCCTCTATCGGAGCGCAACTCAGCCCCTCAGTCGATGCAGCACTACGAGACTTCCTGCGCGAAAACTGGGATATATTCGCCTGGCACCCATCAGATATGCCAGGAATCCCACGCGAGTTGGCCGAACACAGCCTCAACATACTAAAGGGATATAAGCTGGTCAAACAAACCCTGCGGCGCTTTTCCGAACCCAAGCGACAAGGTATGGGGGAGGAGCTAGCCAAACTCATCGAGGCCGGATTCCTCAAAGATATTAAACATCCGGACTGGCTGGCAAGCTTGGTAATGGTACCAAAGAAGGATAAATCCTGGCGCCTATGCATCGATTTCAAAGACCTTAACAAGGCTTGCCCTAAAGATCCCTTCCCCCTTCCTCGCATTGATCAAATCATTGATGCTACCACAGGACACGACTCGCTATGCTTCATCGATGCATATTCCGGATACCATCAAATCAAAATGAAGGAGTCCGATCAAGCTACAACAACATTCATTACACCATACGGGCCGTTTTGCTTCAACACCATGCCTTTCGGGCTCAAGAACGCCGACGCCACCTACCATCGCATGATCCAAACATGCCTCGAGAAACAGATCGGCAAGACAGTGGAGGCCTATGTGGACGACGTCGTCATCAAAACTAGACACGTCGAAACACTAATAGACGACTTGCGTCTGACATTCGACAACCTCCGCGCATATGACATCAAGCTTAACCCGAAAAAATGCGTCTTCGGTGTCCCCGCCGGTAAACTACTGGGCTTCATCGTTTCCAATAGAGGAATTGAGGCAAATCCAGCCAAAATCCGAGCTCTGTCACAATTGGCCACGCCAACCGAACTCAAACAGGTCCAAAAACTCGCCGGGTGCGTGGCAGCCTTAAGCCGCTTTATCTCCAGGTTGGGGGAAAAGGCGCTGCCCCTTTAACGCCTTCTACGGCGCACCGATAACTTCGAGCGGACAGACGCGGCGACAGCCGGACTGGAAGAAATAAAAGCCCTGCTGGCAAGCAACCCAATCCTGGCCGCGCTAAACGTCGGCGAGCCAATGCTCCTATATATATCGGCAACACACCAGGTGGTGAGCGCCGTACTCGTCGTCGAGCGAGAACAGGACGGACACAAATTTCCGCTCCAAAAGCCGGTATACTACGTATCCACCGTCCTCACACCATGCAAATCCCGGTACCCTCACTATCAAAAGATAGCATATGCAGTCTTCATGGCATCTCGAAAATTGCGACACTTTCAGGAGTGCTCGATCACGGTGGCTTCATAAGTGCCCCTCAATGATATAATCAATAACCGAGATGCAACGGGCCGGATTGCCAAATGGGCCATTGAGCTCCTGCCATTTGACATCACGTACAAACCACGTCGAGCCATCAAGTCCCAGGTACTGGCTGACTTCGTCGCCGAATGGACAGAGGCCGAACTCCCTAAAGAGTACGGCGCGTATTCAAACTGGGTTATGCACTTTGACGGCTCCAAAATGTTGGCAGGACTAGGGGCGGGCGTCGTATTAACGTCCCCCACAGGAGATATCGTCCAGTACGTACTCCAAATATTATACACAGACTCCAACAACGCAGCCGAATACGAGGCCTTGCTACATGGCCTTCGGATGGCCGTATCAATGGGCATACAACGCCTGGAGGTGCGCGGGGACTCAAACCTCGCAATATCCCAAATTAATGGAGACTTTGATGCCAAAGATCCAAAGATGGCAGCTTATCGCAATGCCGTCTTGAAGATGTCGGCTCGGTTCGAGGGGCTCGAATTTCATCACGTTGCCCGCGAAAGTAATCAGGCGGCAGACGTCCTTGATCGCATAGGCGCTAAGCGCGACCCCGTCCCACCTAACATCTTCCTTGAAAGGCTCTTTAAGCCATCAGTAGTGTGGCAAGGGGGAGATAGCAACGACAGTCCCGCTCCGAACACAAACATAGATAGCGAACACGCCGATATCATCGGTGGCTCAGCCACCAAAATAACACCCTCGGCCCACCTCATCATGGCAGTAATTGCCCCGTGGACCGAACCATTCTTGGCCTACCTTCATAGGAAGGAGCTCCCAGAAGATCAGAACAAGGCTCACCGCATTGTCCGGCGTTCGAAGGCCTATAAAGTTCACGAAGGAGAGCTCTACAAGAAAAGCACTACCGGAGTCCTTCAAAGGTGCATCTCTGAGGAGGAAGGGTGGCAACTCTTGGCAGCAATTCACGCCGGTCTCGGTGGGCACCACGCCGCAGCTCGGGCACTTGTCAGCAAGGCCTTCCGGATAGGATTTTATTGGCCTACGGCCCGAGCAGATGCACAGGACCTCGTCCAGCGCTGCGTTGGATGCCAACTCTTTGCCAACCAAAGCCATATGCCCCCAACCGCCCTACAAACAATCCCCATTACATGGCCCTTTGTGGTCTGGGGCCTGGACATGGTCGGACCCGTTAAAGGGGGAAGCCATAAGAAAAAATATCTGCTGGTCATGGTGGACAAATTAACCAAGTGGATAGAGGCTAAACCAGTTAAAACGGCCGAGTCCGGACCGGTGATTGCATTTATATTCGTTGTGGTGCACCGCTATGGTGTCCCGCACAGCATCATCACTGATAACGGTTCCAATTTCACAGCCGATGAGGTGAAAACCTGGTGTGCTAATCTGGGCATTAAGCTCGATTACTCCTCTGCCTACCACCTGCAAACAAACGATCAAGTCGAGCGAGCCAATGGTCTTATTATGAGCGGCATCAAACCCAGGCTAGTGCGGTCTTTGAAAGAATCAGACAAGCATTGGGTCGAGGAGCTCAACTCCGTACTCTGGGGCTGCGGACCACGCCCAACCGTACTACCGGATACACACCTTTCTTCATGGTATACGGTGCAGAGGCCGTATTGCCCTGCGATATTATACATGACTCACCTCGAGTGCATATGTACGAAGAGAAAGAGGCCGAGTTGGATCGGCAGGACAACCTAGACGCCCTGGAGGAGGAGCGCAACGTCGCCAAAGCCCGTTCAGCATTTTATGAACAGCAGGCTCGAAGATATCAAAGCAGAGAAGTACGAGCCAAGACTTACAACGTTGGCGCACTTGTTCTACGCTTGCCGGAGAAGAAAAAGGACAAACTCAAGCCCAAATGGGAGGGTCCCTTCATAATAGACGAAGTCCTTACTGGCGGAGCGTACCGTCCTCGTGATGCATCAGACAATCGCCTAGAGCCGAACCCCTGGAACGCGGCCAGACTCCGAAGGTTTTATGCCTAGCGCCGAATTCTTTGTTCGTCCGCTTCCCCCTGTAGTTTACATTACTTTTTCTCCTTTTTCCACCTTTATCTTTTCGCTTTAGAGCACTCATACGGCTCGACCGAACACCGCTGACGTACACATCTTTACATATGTATGTCCACTATACCTGGGGGCTTCTTGAACAGAAGCTTGTTAACATTATTTGCCGAGCGTCAAGCTCATCATACATACGCGTTTTTCTCATGTGTCTTTTCTTCACCATTATATGCATCGATATGACTTAAGTTTTGGCCAAGCTGGGTTGCCTGGCTCCTGTGCTTACCCCTACGTTCCCGATTGTTCAGCTAGGTGGTAAAAGGAGCACCTCTCCGATTGTTACTGCCGGGTCATCCGGATGTGTACCTCAGACTGGGTGAAGCCGAAAGCTAGCGTTCTTAAGGGAATATTTGGTCGGTGGATGAAAAATACTTTTTGCACTCACTCTATTGTGAACCCCCAGAAGCTATACACACTGTGATTTTCACATCACAATTCGGACATGTCTACTAATGCATGCACACCCAGGGAAAGGAACCCTTAACGGAACTATTCTCCTTGGAAGATGTTTCTTACAATCTCAATGTAATATAACATAACTAGCGGGATACAACTTGTCTGTTCAAGCAATTATGACCCCTACACTTAGTTTTCCTCGCATACCCCGGCCTATTCAGTTGTGACGGTATTCGGAAACACTCCGCACCTTCCGGTCCGGAGGTTGAAGCGAAAAGGTCCGCCATGACAAATGATATACAATTCAGCTAGAATTCCACATGGTGAGGAAAGTACATAGTCACTTGGACTCAAACACTTCTGCCTCTATACCATCTAACAGGCAGTCTAACTTACAATCCTGTTGGGAATACTTGGCGGCCACCTCTACTTGGTCATATACTAAACTAACGGGAATTTCTTCCCCATTTGGCCCCAACGGTCCAACCCGGGCCATGTGATTAGGATTCAGCTTGGTATACCGTGTCTTCACCATGGCCCAAGCTTCACGCGCACCCTCTCGGCAGGCCGATATCTTCCATAATCGGATACGCCGCCACGCTCCCTTGAACAACTCTACAAGCTCCTCCATACTTCCCGGAGGGGAGGCGGATGGCCATAAGGCCTTGGCAACACTCCGCATGGCCAGCCGATCATGTTCATGCACTTGCGACAGTCTTTGCAGCAGATCACTTGCTGATCCAGACACCTCCTCTTCAGGACGGCCCGTCAATATACCTGCAAGCATAGCTATATCAGTTCCATTTATCTCCGAACTACTAAAAAACAACAAGTTCGGAAACATACTGAACATGCCACCCCGCAGCTTCTTGTTCTCCTTTACGGAGTCGGCTAGCTGGGCCCGCACATCTTTCAACTCTTCACCCAACTTAGTGTTGGAATCCTGTAGCTTGTTTTTCTCGCCCCTGACGCGGGTCAGCACACACTCGCCCGCAGCGTGTTGCCTCTTTGCCTCTTTTTCTCCCTCTTGGGCGATCTTCAACTTCTTCTCAAGTTGATCAGGCGACCCTATTATGCGATCAGTGGCAGTATTAGCACAGTTGGTATACATTTACTGTTCCTCGATGGAGGGGAACGTTACCAGTGGAAGACTTCTTCAAGTCTCCCAGTTCGGCGGTAGCAGCTTTTAGCTGCGCCCGACACTGCTCCAGCTCTTGGGCTAGCAGACTATTCTTCTCTGCGAGGACCTGGTTGTTCAACAATCCTTAAATCAGTTGTGCCAACTGCTTTCAGTCTTGGGGGCTACGGGTATATGGCTATCCTTTTTTGACAAAGAAAACTTACATGCACATCTGTCAGATATTGCCTCGTGGCTTTTCTAAGCCCATCTCGAGCAGCTCGGTTGTATGTGTCGCCCGAGCTAAAGGCATTAAATGCCTTGTCCGAGAACTTCGGGTCTCGTAAAACAGCTATGCAGTGCCGATGATTCATGGCGCTCTCTACTTCCGAGTTGGTAACAGACATATTGTCCGAACCCTCGGCCGAAGGGAAGTCCGACTTTGTTCCTACATTGGCCCCCGTCTCCCCGACTGGATCTAAATCTTGGTTGTTGGGAGCGCGGCCGGCCGTACCCCCGGACACAGTTCGGCGAACCTTTTTCCTGTAATCAAACAGGCGCATAGGTCACAGTTGGACACGGCCACTGAAAAATATATTTATCCGTACCTCCTCGATGAGGGCCCGGCAGTGCCTTCACCGGCCCTCCTTTTCGAAGGCCTGCCCAGCGCAGGAACCGATTTCCTCGCTATCATCAAACGCCTCCCCTGTAGAACGTGCGACAATGCGGTGGGTGAGGCAGAGTAAGAGCACCCTTTCAGAGAAGGTGTTTCTTGATTACTTACCACTGAAGCAGGAAGAAGACCAGGGTAGTCGGCAATGATGGCCACTTCTGTGCCATCATAGCTCGTCTGGTAAAACAACCCCTCCGCGAGCACCACAAATATATCTGGATCCTCTTCAAACCCGGTATCAAGCTCCCGGTTGTGGTCCTCCGGCTATGGGGTGGGACTATAAAATCCCTCGGTGACCTTTCGCCAGTGCTGTCATAAGCAAACAAACTAGAAAGTTATCAAAGGCAATGCAGAGATGGAAGGAGTAAAAACCGAGGGGTCGAGCCTTACCCAACTGGGAGGGTTATACATAGAGTACCCGTCTCTGAGTTTGATGCGAAGAAATTCCTTTTCTTCCCCTTTGAACAGTTCGGCTAATATCTTAGCCAAAGCGGCAGGGGTATCCGGACCTTTCCGGCCACGGCGAGAGGCGTCGTCCTCTCCATTGTAGTGCCACATTGGAAGCCCTCTGTATTGGAGCGGCTGAACCCCTCGCACTATGGAGATCGCCATAACCTCGATTACTATGAGTCCGGACTAAGTGAGCTCTTTTATCCTGCCCATCAACTGACGAACCTCCGTGCCATCCTCCTCTTCAAGACTCTGGGGACGCGAACTGTGGCGTTTCTTCAGCGGGACGCGCGCAAATTCAGGAAGACCCTTTCGAACCGGGTCGGGAAGCGCAACGTCCTCTATATAAAACCATTCGGAGGGCCATTCATCAGGTGCCTTCCTTGGTGTGCCGGATGGATATCCGGTATCGGCGACGCGCCATACTTCAGCTCCACCCACTTCAAATATTGACCCTTCGTGATTGTGCGAGACAAGATAGAACAATTTTCTCCATAGTTCAAAATGAGCCTCGACGCCCAGGAATAACTCGCATAGAGCGACGTAACCTGCGATGTGCAGGATAGAGGCCGGAGTGAAGTTGTGCAGCTGGAGGCCGTAGTACTCCAGAAGCCCCCGGAGGAACGAATGGACGGGAAATCCAACGCCTCTTAGCAGGTAGGGGACAAAGCACACTCGCTCTCCCCCGGATGGATTAGGGAAGTCCTCTGCCTGAGTCACGCCATTTAAGGAGGCCGACCCTGCTCGGACAGGGACCAGATCCGCGGGAGGAAGAAATCCCTGCGTTTGCAACTTTGCTAGTTGACTATGAGTCATAGAACACTTCTCCCACTCGCTTCTCTTTGGGCTGGAGCGGGAGGAGGAGCTGGGAATGCTAGCCATGGTGGAATGGTTTCTCCTGGCAGTTTTTTGGGGATTTTCTCGGCGTGGTATCTCCTGGATCTAAGATCCAGTGTCTTTAAATAGGCGTTCTGCCTTGCGTGGACGAGGTGTTATTCGAAAAAATGCCCTGACTCTCTGCATTTGCTCGACACGTGGAAGACGAAGTTATTGGCGCACAGAAGCCGAGGGGAGCGATATGGGATCAATGGCCGAATACATTACTTGGAGATCATTAAAGGGGGAACCCACCTTGCAATGCCGAAGACAATATGTGTGCCGAGCACCTCGCTATTGAAGACTGGTTCGGGGGCTACTGAGGGAGTCCTGGACTAAGGGGTCCTCAGGCGTCCGGCCTGTTATCCATGGGCCGGACTGATGGGCTGTGAAGACATGAAGGCCGAAGACTGCACCGTGTCTGGATTGGACTCTACTTGGCGTGGAGGGCAAGCTTGGCGACCAACTATGAAGATTCCTTCTTATGTAACCGACTCCATGTAAACCCTAGATCCCCCCCGGTGTCTATATAAACCGGAGGGGTTAGTCCGGAAAGGGGACATTCATTACCATATTCACATAGGCTAGGCTTCTAGGGTTTTAGCCATTACGATCTCGTGGTAGATCAACTCTTGTAACACTCATATTCATCAAGATCAATCAAGAAGGAAGTAGGGTATTACCTCCATAGAGAGGGCCCGAACCTGGGTAAACATCGTGTCCCCCGTCTCCTGTTACCATCGATCCTAGACGCACAGTTCGGGACCCCCTACCCGAGATCCGCCGGTTTTGACACCGACAACGCGCGCTCGGGGAGTTGCTCCTCACGAGCCACCTGGGTCTTGAATCTCGGGAGGCTCCGGAGGTCCCGGAGGCTCGCAGGGAACCATCGCCATCTCCGCCTGGTGCCTGGCCTCCTGTGCCACCAGAACACTCCATAGGCGATGCTTGAAGGTAACAGCCTTGTTCGGTAAGCCGAATGGCATGCAAACATAGCTATGAGGTGGACCCTCGCACCGACAATTGTGCAAAGGCCAGAAGCGCTCCTGGGATGCGGCCCTGTTGAGCCCTGGGATGTTGACGCAGACGCGTAGCTCGTCGTCCTCGCCAGGACAAGGAGCCGCGCCAGGTGGTGGGTGGCGGTCGCCACGCATGGCTCTTGCCTCTTGAAGCTCCTTAGTCGTCTTAGTGATGAACTCCTGGGCACCAGGCACCCCATGCATTATGCCCTCATGAGGGAAGTGTGCGATGAAGCATGCCTCCATGTGGTGCCCGAGCGCCTCCCTCATGACATTGGCTAAGTCAGAGGCCCTCCAGAAGAGAGCCCCCGAGCCCAGCCTTAGGAGGGCGCCGGGTGCGCCTTCCTATGCGAGGGAGGGAGGCGCCCCATCCATGGGCGCAGGTCCTGAGGTGGTGTGGCTGGGGACACCACTCTCCTGAGGCTCTTGGCGGAGCAGCTTCTTCTTCTTCTTGGGGACTGCCTCAGGAGGGTAGATGGCGCCTTTGTTGCGTGGGTCTTCAATCGCCGCAGCCTGGTAGGCGCGCTCGAGGGAGAACACCGCGTCCTTCTGCTCGCAAGCGATCGTGATGATGTCACGGTTCCCTGGCATTTTGAGGATGTTGTAACCGTGGTGGGTCACCGCCATGAACTTGGCCAGGGCCGGATACCCGAGGATGGCATTGTACGGTAGGCGGATACGGGCGACGTCGAAGTCGATGAGCTCAGTGCGGTAATTGTCGCGCTGGACGAAGGTGATAGGGAGGCGGATCTGCCCTATCGGAGTAGTGGAGCCGTCGATCACTCCTGAGAAGGGCTTGGTGGGCTGCAGCTGATCATATGGCACTTGGAGGCGGTCGAACGTCTCGATGGAAAGAACATAGAGCCCCGCACCGCCATCGATGAGGGTCTTGGTGACAAGGACATTGCTGATGACGGGTGAGCAGAGCATCAGGTGGGCGCCGGTAGTTGCCGCGCACTTGAGCTGGTCAGACGAGCTGAAGGTGATGGTGCACTTGGACCATCTTAGTGGGCGCGTGGCCTCGAGCCTGGGGAGGGCCACGTTCACCTCGCGAGCGAACTGCTTGAAGATGCGCTGGGAGGCTGGGGCCTGAGTGCCACCCAAGATGCAGGCAATGGCGCGAGGTTCCTGGAAGCCCCCAGCCCCCTCGTCCTAGTGGTGGTCTTCGTTCCTCCTTGGCGGTGGTGGCAGCGGAGGGGGGCCGGCATTGCCCTGAGGATGGTCCTCACGAGGCTGGTCTCTCCACGCGCCCTCGCGAGGCGGGCCTTGCCAGCGGTCCTCACGAGGCTGGTCGCGCCACTCCTGGCGGGGGTCGCGGTCGTCCCAGCGCCCCCACTTCTGCCTCCTCCACGGCCGTAGTCTCGATCGTTACACTCGGGGCGTCGACTGAAGCGCCCGTCGCGGATGGCCCTGAGCTCTTGACAGTCATTGGTGTTGTGGCTGTGTACGTTGTGGAAGGTGTAGAACGGGCGGCTGCCCTTGGATGACTCTGGGTGGTTGCAGCCGCGCTTCATCTCCGGCCCAGCCACGAGCACGACCGCCCCCTTGCGCTTCACGTCCTTGGTCTTGGCCTTCTTGTCTTCTGGGTCGGCAACTGGGAGCTCGAGAAGGGAGAGGCGTCCCTCCTCAGCTCTCACGCACTTGGTCGCCATGTTGAACATCTCCAGGGCCGTGCACAGGTCCTCTTGTATGAAGAGCTCCTCCTTCATCTTGACATCGCGGACGCCATCAGAGAATGCTGAGATGATGGCCTCATCCGTCACCTTGGGGATCTTGAGGCGAACGCTGTTGAAGAGCTGGATGTACTTCTGCAGGGTTTCCCCTGGCTGCTGCTTGATGAGCCGCAGGTCACCCGCGGCAGGCGGGCGGTCGCGAGTACCCTGGAAGTTGGCGACGAAAGGCTTGTGCATCTCGCCCCAGGAGGAGATTGATCTCGCGGGCAGGTTCAAGAGCCACGAGCGTGCGCCGTCCTTGAGAGCCATGGGAAACCAGTTTGCCATGACCTTTTCGTCGTTGTTGGCCACCTCGATGCTCAGCTCATAGAGCTGCAGGAACTCAGAAGGATCGGGGGTGCCGTCGTAGCGCGGAGGCAGGTGGGGCTTGAACTTCCCCGGCCAAATGATGCTGCTCAGCTCGGGAGTGAAGGCACGACAGCCCGCCATGGTTATTGGAGCTTGACATGGAGGTGGAGCCTGGTCTTGGAACCCACGCGCCACCACCACAGGCGGCGTGCGGTCTTGACATGGTGGGGAAGGGAGCGCGGGAGCATCCTCTCGCGGCCGCTGCACCTCCTGGCAGCTCTCTTCTTTGCGCGCGGGCGCCCTGCGCGGTGGGTCGCACCACGGGGCCGCACGTCTCGGCCCGAGGACGATGTCGTGGTGGGGAGGTGGTGGAGGCGCTCCATGTGCTACGCCGCCCGCGGCTGGAGGCGGGCGAGGTAGCGACAGGGTCGGTGCAGGAGAGCCCCCAGCGGCGCTGACGAGCTCGGCGATGCGGTCCAGCTAGTCCTCGTAGAGGTCGTCGATGGGGCGGTAGCGCAGGCACTCGTGCGCCATCAGCACTGCAGCTTGCGCGTCCGCGGGCCCGCAACGAGCGTGGGACGACGAGCCGGCCGGAGTCAGCGACGGGGTGGTGGTGCGTCTGTACCTCGGCACGGAGGGGTGCAGCGACGAAGCTTGCTGCTCGTTTCCCGGCGGGCCGGTGGCGGCGTTGGCGGCGGGCGACGAAGAACGACGAGGAGGCCCGCTGATGGGCTCCGTCTGGGTAACGCGAGTAGCGGGAGCGGCTCGACACTCAGCACGAGCTCAACCAGCATCAGCCATGGAAGCGGTGGAGCGGTGGGGCATCGGTCGGCAGAAAAGAGGCTTCGGCGCACCCCTACATGGCGCGCCAAATTTCGGATTTAGGGTTCTGCCGATCCTTGAGAGGTTCCAACTCTGGGGTGCGCACGAAGAACACTCTCTTCCCAGTCTGCCCGCTAAATGATCCCACGGCCTAGCTCGACGAACCCAAAGAACAAGAGACACGGGGGGTTTATCCTGGTTCGGGCTAGCTTGCGGTGTAATACCCTACTCCAGCTTTGTGGTGGATTGCCTCGAGGGGCTGAGAATGAACTAGTACAGTGGAGGAACAGCCTCAGGAGGTGAGGTGTTCTTGGGCTCGATGAGCTGGTGAGGTGGTCAGGGTGGAATGGTACCGATGCAAGATGCCCCGCTATGGTGATGGCTAAGTCCTATTTATAGTGACCTTGGTCCTCTTCCCAAATGTAGGCGGGAAGGGATCCCACAACAGCCAAATTTGAAGGGAGACAACTAGTACAAGCTATCCTGACAAAAGTAGTCTTCGCCTGCCAAAGGCTCTGGTGGTGACGCTGCAGTGGGTTCCTCGATGACCTCTGTCCTGCCGTCCTGGCGGTCTTGGTCTTGTTGCACCGGAATGGAAACCTTTGCTTGATTCCTCGGGACTCCGCGCCTGCGCTTGCCTCCTTATCACCAAAGAGGAAACCGGTACACTGCGCCCGCTGTCGCCCACCTGGCCTTGGTCGTCATGGCTCACGTCATGTGAACCTCGCGAGGTGCGCCCTGCATAGATATCTCCACTCCTCGGGAGCCAGCTTAGTGAGGCTGCCCCCAGGGATGTCTTGGTGTCGTCCGCCTCGCGAGGCTTGTCCCCTCGCGAGGGTCTTGAGTTGTTGCTGCTGAAGCTGGGCTGTACCGGGCCGTTGATGGAGCCACGCCACGGGCCGCGGGAAGGCAAGTCTGGGCACCCGCGTTCCCAGGACGCCGACACCCACGGGGCTGACTTAGCATGTATGTACGGGCCTGCCTGCGAGTTGGCCAGGGAATGCTCCTTTTGCCCCTCCACTCGTCCCTCACCTCCAGCCACCTATATATTATGTCCCTAGGTCATTTGTTAGGTTTAGCAAAGGATTAGCTTATTTGAGATAGAGCCTTTCTCATCCACTTACCTCTACTCCCATGGAGTCCAAGGCCTCCATGTGGGAAGATCCCTAGTGGATTGAAGACCCCGTCTAGGGAAGATCCTCCATGGATTCAAGACCTCTTTCCTCATAGGAATGGTATGGACTAGTTACCTCTTTTATCTTCTTGTGTTGGATTTGGACCTTTGTATCCCCTTTGTGTATGTGGATTTAGCACATGTGTGATCAGATCTAGTTGATTTGAGTGTTTCCCTTCTCTTTTGTTCTTCGTTTTCATCATGTTCTTGGAATTTCCCCTCCAATTCATGAAAGATCTCCATCTAGGGTTCCACCCTACAACATCCTGGTATCATGAGCTATGGTGTCTCACGAAATTGGAGCCCCATGCTTTCTAGCCTAATTTTGTTGTGTTCTTCCCCAATTTCGAAAATCCCCACCAAAAATGTCCACGGCCTTGTACCGTGCGCACGGGACCCTGTGTCCATGGTCCTAAGACCCCATGCGCACGGCCCCCCTACAGCCAGCCAGCACCGCTTTACCGTTTCGGCCATAACTTTCACATCCGGAGTTTGATTTTTGCGTTCTTTAGCTCGTTGAGTAGCTATTGACATCCCCCGTCAATCTAGATAGGTTCAAAATCATTTGAATCCATCAAAATTTTGTCATTTTGGCATCTTTGCCTAGGCCCTCCACCATATCATATGCAAAACCACCATAGACTTCCGCAACCTAACCGATTTTGCTCCATTTAGCATTTGTGGTTTCTTCAGTTGTGACTTGAGTCTCCTAAGGTGTTTCGGCTATGTAGGTATGGTTGCTTCTTCATCAACCACCACCACCACTTTCGCATTGCCAACTCCGGAACCACCAACACACTCCGCTACCACCATTTGACATTTGCCTTTGGATATTTTGAGTTTGAGGTTATTCCGTTTCCTAGGTTGTTTCGGCTAACTAGGAACGGTTCGACATCGACAACACCGCCGCTCAACTTCGCCAAGGATTCAACATCGGCCACCTTCACCATTTTGACCCCCTAATAGTAAGCAAGAATGGTAACCTCTATATCATCTTGGTATCATGGTATCCCCTTGTACTTTCATTCTCGCCATTGCATTGTTAACCCCTAGCCCATTTTGCATCACTTGCCTATCAAGACTAGCCATTGAGTATTGTCGTCAATGTTACTTGTGCACATTAGTGATCATCGCATACATACCATATCATCTTGGTATCATCAAATCATCCCTTGTGTCACAAGATTGTTCCCGCATATACACAATTCCTATCTTGGTTCGAGCATTTTGCATAAGTGGCCATATGAAAAAAAGAATAAGCTTTTAAGCAAAAGAAGAGAAAAACAAATAGCTTGTAAGCAATAGGCATAGCACCACCACATTGCATATCATACTACCATATTGATCATCTTGGATCATCGTGTGCGACACACCGAGAATAATATATACATAGCATACTTGGGATAGAAGTCGTTGCATTTTTGTCTCTTATAGGTTATGCACAAGTGTCGTATTCGCCTTTTGAGAAATCGTGCTAGCATATCTCTAGAGTTGTGCAACAAGAGCATTTTCCATGGATTCCACATTTTGAGCTCGTTCCTTGGTTGCACAACCCCATTTATCTATCCATGTGTGTGTTTCTGTGTGCCACATATTGCTATTGGTCTACTTGTTTCACTTGCAAATTTGTGAATCTTTTCCAACATTATTGACTCTTGCTAACATTTTGCACCAAATGTTTGTGCCACTATCCTCACCAGGCTCCACCATAAGCCTTATTTGTGTAGGTGTGAGAATTGACAAGATCCGGTACCAATTGTGCTACTTCCGTAATACATTATTGAGTGATCATTGATCCATCTTCAACATTGGAAAGGTACATTTGGTCTAGTTCCTCCCACTCTTCCACTCACATTTGCTCGATTTTGTGATGGATAGGTGAAGCATTTCATCTCCGGTCTTCGATGACAACGACGACGCGAACAACTACGTCATCAAAACTCCACTCTTCGGACTACAACGAGCAATGCAAGGCATTGAGGGACTCGCCATCGACATTAACCAAAACGAAGCATGGAAAAGGGACTACATCGACACCACGTTGGACGAACACATGGATCAAGTATGAGACATGGTGGCCAACTACAAGACTTCTTCCATTTGTCATCTTCCAGGAGGCAACGCTCAAGTCACAAATCTTCGAAGCGCCCAAGTGATGCAGGCGCAATTTGTCCACGTCCACATCTCCTTGACGACCATCATCACATTCGTGATCTACATCGTCATGAAGGGCAAGTCACCTCCAAGCATCATGTGCACGACGATGACGAATGGCATCTACTACGAGCTCAAGCACGACAACGGCACCATCATCATGAAGATGCTCGATACACGCAAACCTACAAGTCACAACAAGCTCTACATCAATCTACGACCAACCTTCATGAGCACAAAAGAAGACCGAGAGACGAGCACCACCAAGAGCAAGCTACGGCTACCACCACTACTTTGGCATCTTCGCCAAGTGTTATCAAGGCATCTTCGCCTTTGGACGTATGACATCTTCGCCTACTTCCCACGAGTACGCCTACTTCGACATCATCAAGTCCAAGGCGACCACGTACAAGCAAGGGTGACACTTCCATCTTTGGAAGCCCCTCAAGGAAGATGGCCGAGCATGGGAAATTCCCTTCGATCATGGAGACGAGTTATGAGGTGCCACATTATATGGGCCTCATACAAGACGGCGAAAAGACGGTCGAGCAAGGGCCATCCCCTTCGACCATGACAACGAGCGCAAACCCCTTTAACAACATGAAGATGGCGCCCCAATGGGACTCATACTCCGAGTCAAGCTACGAGACCGCACATGAGACATTATCTTTGGTCTCGGAGGAGCATGATGATTTGCCACTTCCTACGGCATTCATCTTTTGAGGCGTTATGGATGAGGAGGTTGAGCATGGGACTATCCCTTTACCCAAGGAGGCGATAGGAGTTGAGCATGGAGACATTTGCACCTACATCTCTCTGACGTCCACATATGACGAGATGCCCCAATTGCCATGTGAGGAGAGCCACCACCCCATGAGTGATATGAGTGACTCCACCACATGTGACATTGAGTGCATTTCCTATGAGAGGATGAGTGTGATAACCACTAGCCCCACACATGACAGCATGCCACACATCCTATGTGAGGTTCAGAGCCATTTGAGTGACTCCACCAAACATATGAGTGCGAGCATCATAGAGGGAGTGAGTGAGACACAACACTTAGTGAGTGAGGTAGTTGAGAGGGCATGTGAGGCCAATATGATTTCTAAAGACTTAACCTCTACTCCGAGTGTGTTTTCTTATTTGGTGCTACATCTCTTACATGACGACATATCTATCCTCGATGAGTCCATACCTCCAACGGAGACCACGATGGCCATGGTGGACGATGATGCACCACCCAAATGGTTCCATCAAGATGAAGATGACCACGACTTGGTCTTCGACACCTCACCAACAACACATGAGCAATGCTCCAAAGGTAACATATGTGATGGTGCTTCACTTGTCCCACCAGTGGACTATCTCCACAATGATTGCTTGCATGATGTTGATCGACCTATTACCATGCTTCATGCTAGTGCGACTTCCTCATGTCATGACTTACCTATTTATGATGAATATGAAGATGAGCATGTCGAATTTCCTATTTGTGATGCCATGCTCCATAGGATATCATGTGAAAATTCTATCAGTCATGTCATGTTTGACAATCCCCTAAACTTGTCATATGCTATGAGTGAGATCTCCCATATTGCATCTTTCCAATATCAACATAGTAACTATGCATGCCCCATTAAAATAAACCCCATTTGCACTTATGGCATAGATGACGAGATCATGGTTATTGGTACTTGCTTCTCTTGTGATGATATCGCTATGCTACCTTTGCAAACTTTGTGTAATTCATCCCATATGTCATGCCATGAAAATTATTATGTATCGCATGATTCCATTCCTTGTGTGCACCATATGCATACCATTCATGACAATGCTTAAGATATTCCTAGTGATGCATTACACAATTTGAGTCTCCATTATGCTATACATAACAACAAACCTTTCATGATGGATGACATGTTTCTATATCATGCAACTCATTTATTTGAGAATTGTATATTTTGTGCTAACCAACACTTGCACGTGCGCATCATAATGGATGATGTGTACATATACCACGCACATACAATTTTCCCATTTGCTTTTGTTTTGTGTAGGTACTTATGAACACTCGTCAACCTCACAATCCCATGAGTTGACGAAACGAGCTCTTGAGAGCAACGACGATTTGGGATCCCGTGGATTATCCTTACCACCGTTCCCTTTGCGCAAGGACTACGCCTATCTATTTTACTTGGCCCTCACATGGCTATGGGCCATTTACCACTTGACATCTTATGCTCATTCTCTCGTGTTCACTTTGCATGTTATGCCTCTTTATATGCTTTTGCCATGCAATTGTGACCCTTGCTTGCATTTACCCATAATGCACCATTATGCTACTACTATGTGTATTTGCATGATTGGTGGAGATAGTTGTTGCTATTGCCATGTTCTATACATGCCCCATGCTATTGTTGATTCTTGTATTGGGAGAGTCATGATGTTCCATTGCTATGTACATAGGACTTCTTGCCAATACAATGATGATACTTTACTCATATCTTGCTTTCATGCTTGTGCTATGTCATGTGCATTATGTATGCCCGCTATTTGCACACATGACATATTTGCCATGATTCCTTCCAGTACATTGCATCTTCGCACTACTAGCTTACATGACTTGATCACTATGATTGCTTGCTTTGTTGCATCACCCATGATATATTCTTGCTCATTGCATTGGGTTGATAGCATATATGTCCTTGCCTCTCACATGATATATCTTGACCATTGTTCCATATCTCCATTAGTTGCATCTCTCGTATTCACTTCTAGTGAGTGCAACAATACTATGCTTCTTGATATTGGAGACTTGGACATCTTACTTGTGATGCATGCTTGCTTATCTGAGCTTAATGTCTTTGGTTGTGCTAGCATCTTATGCCTTCATACCATGCCCTATACCCTTGTCCTTTCTTATGATAAGAATAATGAAAACACTTGTTGGGTATTTCACCACACGAATGATTGGTTTTGCTTTAACGCTAACCTCATTTGTTTTTCCGAGTGTTTGTCATTTTCTTTCATTTTGAAGGATTCACAAGGTGGTACCATCACGAAACATATTGGTCATGCGAAGGCATACATGATGCGCGATACCAACATTTTCTACATCCTCATAAAGGTGAATTCCCTCCTTGTGAGCCATCCTCACATACACATATTCGATGGGCCATACTTTCATTGTTTTTTGCTCCTTCTTGTCTACATGATACATCTATTGGATGGAGCCGCGAAATTGGAGATTGAGCCTATGGATCACCACTCTTGCCATGACAGCTATGGTACAACAACACCCATAACAAATTTGCATCTTATGCATGGATTGACTCACATTATGATTGCCTTGTCGCATCTCGCATTTCCATGTCATCCATGATATATGAGCTTGTGCACTTTCTTAGCAATTTTTTGTGATCTTCCTTGATGGCATATTCATACATAATGATCACATTGTCTACCATCAATGGCATGATAACATGATCATATTGAGCATCCATTGCCATGTTCATGCTATTGATAAACCGTCCCATTATGACATCATTTTGCACAATGGTAGAATTTTTAGCTTTGTGTACCATGCCAATTACCACAACTTTGAGCGAGCAAAAATTTCTTTTGCTTCCATGAATGCTTTGAATATCATTCTATATCATCTTGAAAAGCTTCATGCGCCTTGTCATTCTACATCATCTTATCGGATGAACTTGCGCTTACTTGATGGACACCTTGTGTGCGCTAACCATTGTATTTCCGAGTGTTGCTTGTGTTTGTTCTTTTTGCATGTATCCCACTTCGGAGACACCTTGGAGTACTTGGATAGCGCAATGTCTTCAACTTTGTCCAACTACAAGTCAATCCACGACAACCGTTTCCATGGTGATGAGGATAACGATCCGAGCTCGAATCTTTCCCAAGGTAGGGAGATGATGCGGAGCATCCTACGGACATCACCATGCCAAGTGTTCGTTGGCCAAGTGGCACGTGTGACTTCTACTTCATGCATACAAAGGTGAATCATCTCCTTTACACGTGTCCACTTGTACCTTTCGAGGATGGTATACTACTTGACCCCTCTCTCGTGTGCATACATAGGTGTGAGCGAAGCTACACGTTCTTCGAGGAGGAGACCAACTGGAAGAGTACAACTACACCATCCACAAGGAGAAAGCATGGAAGAAGGAAGCTCACCAAGTCCAAGAAGAAGGACGGGAAGACCGCAAGGAAGACGGAGGCGAGCAGAAGGAAGAAGAAGCACGGTTCAGAAGACCCATGCGCACGACCCTTTTGGACCCCGTGCACATGGCTTATCTAGAGAGTTCCTGGATACCCCGTGCGCACGGGCCCCAAAAGACCACGTGCACACGGGACCCCTCTGCCCACGGGGCTGACTTAGCCCATGCGCACGGGCCTGCTTGCGAGTTGGCCGGTGAATGCCCCATTTGCCCTTCCTCTCGTCCCTCACCTCCAGCCACCTATATATATTATGTCCCTAGGTCATTTGTTAGGTTTAGCAAAGGATTAGCTTATTTGAGATAGAGCTTTCCTCATCCACTTACCTCTACTCCCATGGAGTCCAGGGCCTCCATGTGGGAAGATCCCTAGTGGATTCAAGACCCCATCTAGGGAAGATCCTCCATGGATTCAAGACCTCTTTCCTCATATGATTGGGATGGACTAGTTAACTCTTGTATCTTCTTGTGTTGGATTTGGACCTTTGTATCCCCTTTGTGTATGTGGATTTAGCACATGTATGATCGGATCTAGTTGATTTGAGTGTTTCCCTTCTCTTGTGTTCTTCATGTTCATCATGTTCTTCGGGATTTCCCCTCTAATTCGTGAAAGATCTCCATCTAGGGTTCCACCCTACAACATCAAGACTTTAACTAGTGATGTGCCCACTACTTTAGATTATAAGGACTTTAATTATGATAGTTGTTCTTTAATTGAGTGTATTTCCTTGTTGCAATCCATCATAAGTTCAACCAATGCATATGAACAAAATAAAGCTTTCACTAAACATATTGTATAAGCTATGAAACTATTATCAGGGCCACCTATGGGATTAAAACTAAGGATGATAATACTCGAAATTATGCCTTACGCCTAGCTAGGGGTGATACGTCTCCAACATATCTATAATTTTTGATTGTTCCATGCTATTATATTATCTGTTTTGGATGTTTATGGGCTTTATTTTACACTTTTATATTATTTTTGGGGCTAACCTATTAACCCAAAGCCGAGTGCCAGTTTCTGTTTTTTTTCCTTGTTTCAGTGTTTCGAAGAAAAGGAATATCAAACGGAGTCCAAACGGAATGAAACCTTTGGGAGAGTTATTTTTGGAACGGAAGCAATCCAGAAGACTTGGAGTGTACGTAAGGGAAGCAACGAGGAATGCACGAGGCAGGGGGGCACGCCCACCCCCTGGGCGCGCCCTCCACCCTCGTGGGCCCCTCGTGGCTCCCCTGACCGACTTCTTTCGCCTATATATATCCATATACCCTAAAACCATCGGGGAATAGAATAGATCGGGAGTTCCACCACCGCAAGCCTCTGTAGCCACCAAAAACCAATCGGGACCCTGTTCCGGCACCCTGCCGGAGGGGGGAACCCTCACCGGTGGTCATATTCATCATCCCGGCGCTCTCCATGACGAGGAGGGAGTAGTTCACCCTCGGGGCTGAGGGTATGTACCAGTAGCTATGTGTTTGATCTCTCTCTCTCTCGTGTTCTTGATTTGGCACGATGTTGATGTATCGCGAGCTTTGCTATTATAGTTGGATCTTATGATGTTTCTCCCCCTCTACTCTCTTGTAATGGATTGAGTTTTCCCTTTGAAGTTATCTTATCGGATTGAGTCTTTAAGGATTTGAGAACACTTGATTTATGTCTTGCATGTGCTTATCTGTGGTGACAATGGGATATCACGTGATCTACTTGATGTATGTTTTGGTGATCAACTTGCGGGTTCAGTGACCTTGTGAACTTATGCATAGGGGTTGGCACGCGTTTTCGTCTTGACTCTCCGGTAGAAACTTTGGGGCACTCTTTGAAGTACTTTTGTGTTGGTTGAATAGATCAATCTGAGATTTTGTGATGCATATCGTATAATCATACCCACGGATACTTGAGGTGA
Source organism: Triticum aestivum (assembly GCF_018294505.1). Lineage (NCBI taxonomy): Eukaryota > Viridiplantae > Streptophyta > Magnoliopsida > Poales > Poaceae > Triticum > Triticum aestivum. The sequence goes on along the minus strand of NC_057796.1, from coordinate 220,247,179 downwards.
CAATGGAGTATCTAGGTGACATTAGGGTTTTGGTTGATTTGTGTCTTAAGGTGTTATTCTAGTACGAACTCTATGATAGATTGAACGGAAAGAATAGCTTCGTGTCATTTTACTACGGACTCTTGAATAGATCGAGCAGAAAGAATAACTTTGAGGTGGTTTTCGTACCCTACCATAATCTCTTCGTTTGTTCTCCGCTATTAGTGACTTTGGAGTGACTCTTTGTTGCATGTTGAGGGATAGTTATATGATCCAATTATGTTATTATTGTTGAGAGAACTTGCACTAGTGAAAGTATGAACCCTAGGCCTTGTTTCAACGCATTGCAATACCGTTTACGCTCACTTTTATCATTAGTTACCTTGCTGTTTTTATATTTTCAGATTACAAAAACCTATATCTACCATCCATATTGCACTTGTATCACCATCTCTTCGCCGAACTAGTGCACCTATACAATTTACCATTGTATTGGGTGTGTTGGGGACACAAGAGACTCTTTGTTATTTGGTTGCAGGGTTGTTTGAGAGAGACCATCTTCATCCTACGCCTCCCACGGATTGATAAACCTTAGGTCATCCACTTGAGGGAAATTTGCTACTGTCCTACAAACCTCTGCACTTGGAGGCCCAACAACGTCTACAAGAAGAAGGTTGCGTAGTAGACATCAAGCTCTTTTCTGGCGCAGGAATTAAGCTTGGGGATGCTGATACGTCTCCAACGTATCTATAATTTTTGATTGTTCCATGCTATTATATTATCTGTTTTGGATGTTTATGGGCTTTATTTTACACTTTTATATTATTTTTGGGACTAACCTATTAACCCAAAGCCCAGTGCCAGTTTCTGTTTTTCCCCTTGTTTCAGTGTTTCGAAGAAAAGGAATATCAAACGGAGTCCAAACGGAATGAAACCTTCGGGAGAGTTATTTTTGGAACGGAAGCAATCCAGAAGACTTGGAGTGTAGTAAGGGAAGCAACGAGGAAGGCACGAGGCAGGGGGCGCGCCCGCCCCCTGGGCGCGCCCTCCACCCTCGTGGCTCCCCTGACCGACTTGTTTCGCCTATATATATCCATATACCCTAAAACCATCGGGGAATAGAATAGGTCGGGAGTTCCGCCGCCGCAAGCCTCTGTAGCCACCAAAAACCAATCGGGACCCGATTCCGGCACCCTGCCGGAGGGGGGAACCCTCACCGGTGGCCATCTTCATCATCCCGGCTCTCTCCATGACGAGGAGGGAGTAGTTCACCCTCGGGGCTGAGGGTATGTACCAGTAGCTATGTGTTTGATTTCTCTCTCTCTCGTGTTCTTGATTTGGCACGATGTTGATGTATCGCGAGCTTTGCTATTATAGTTGGATCTTATGATGTTTCTCCCCCTCTACTCTCTTGTAATGGATTGAGTTTTCCCTTTGAAGTTATCTTATCGGATTGAGTCTTTAAGGATTTGAGAACACTTGATTTATGTCTTGCATGTGCTTATCTGTGGTGACAATGGGATATCACGTGATCTACTTGATGTATGTTTTGGTGATCAACTTGCGGGTTCAGTGACCTTGTGAACTTATGCATAGGGGTTGGCACACGTTTTCGTCTTGACTCTCCGGTAGAAACTTTGGGGCACTCTTTGAAGTACTTTGTGTTGGTTGAATAGATCAATCTGAGATTTTGTGATGCATATCGTATAATCATACCCACGGATACTTGAGGTGACAATGGAGTATCTAGGTGACATTAGGGTTTTGGTTGATTTGTGTCTTAAGGTGTTATTCTAGTACGAACTCTATGATAGATTGAACGGAAAGAATAGCTTCGTGTTATTTTACTACGGACTCTTGAATAGATCGAGCAGAAAGAATAACTTTGAGGTGGTTTCGTACCCTACCATAATCTCTTCGTTTGTTCTCCGCTATTAGTGACTTTGGAGTGACTCTTTGTTGCATGTTGAGGGATAGTTATATGATCCAATTATGTTATTATTGTTGAGAGAACTTGCACTAGTGAAAGTATGAACCCTAGGCCTTGTTTCTACACATTGCAATACCGTTTACGCTCACTTTTATCATTAGTTACCTTGCTGTTTTTATATTTTCAGATTACAAAAACCTATATCTACCATCCATATTGCACTTGTATCACCATCTCTTCGCCGAACTAGTGCACCTATACAATTTACCATTGTATTGGGTGTGTTGGGGACACAAGAGACTCTTTGTTATTTGGTTGCAGGGTTGTTTGAGAGAGACCATCTTCATCCTACGCCTCCCACGGATTGATAAACCTTAGGTCATCCACTTGAGGGAAATTTGCTACTGTCCTACAAACCTCTGCACTTGGAGGCCGAACAACGTCTACAAGAAGAAGGTTGCGTAGTAGACATCAAGCTCTTTTCTGGCGCCGTTGCCAGGGAAGGCTAGGTAAGCGGCACTCACACCCCGTCAACTAAGATCTTTTCTGGCGCCGTTGCCGGGGAGGTGAGTGATTGAAGGTATATCTTTAGATCTTGCAATCGAATCTTTTAGTTTCTAGTTTTATCACTAGTTTAGTTTATAAAAGAAAACTACAAAAAAATGGAATTGAGAGTGCCTCATATGCTTCATCTTTTTAATATCTTTCGTGAAAACGATGGGAACGAAAATTGTGCTCAAGTGCTAGAAGAAGAATTACATAGAATGCTTGGAATAAAATATGTGAATGATGAGCATGATTGAAATGTTGTTAGTATGAATTCTTTGAATACCCATGATGCTAATGATATGCAAAGGCACAAGCTTGGGGAAGCTATGTTTGATGAAGATGATATTTTTTGTCTCCCAAGCTTTGATGAGCAAATTTACTATGATGAAAGCATGCCTCCTATCTATGATGATTATTGTGATGACACGTATGCTTTAAAGAACAATGATAACCATGAAACTTGTCATCTTGATCTTAATTTTCAATCACATGATAGTTATTTTGTTGAGTTTGCTCCCACTACTATTGATGAAAATAAATTTGCTTATGTGGAGAGTAATAAAATTTCTATGCTTGTAGATCATGAAAAGAATGCTTTAGGTGCTGGTTATATTGTTGAATTCATTCATGATGCTACTGAAAATTATTATGAGGGAGGAATATATGCTTGTAGGAATTGCAATAATATCAAGTTTCCTCTCTATGTGCTTAAAGTTTTGAAGTTATGCTTGTTTTGCCTTCCTATGCAAGCTGATTCTTGTTCCCATAAGATGTTTGCTCACAAAATCCCTATGCATAGGAAGTGGGTTAGACTTAAATTTGCTAGTCATATTCTTCATGATGCTCTCTTCATGTTTCAATTCTTATCTTTTATGTGAGCATCATTGAAATCATCATGCCTAGCTAGCTAGGGGCGTTAAACGTTAGCGCTTGTTGGGAGGAAACCCAATTTTATTTTAGTTTCTTGATTTTTGGTTCTGTTTAGGAATAAATAATCTATCTAGCCTCTGGTTAGATGTGGTTTTATGTTTTAATTAGTGTTTACGCCAAGTAGAACCTTTGGGAAGACTTGGGTGAAGTATTTATGATCTTGCTGTAAAAAATAGAAACTTTAGCGCTCACGAGATTAGCTAAAACTTATTACTGGAGAGTGATATTTAGTTGATTCTTTCTGAAGATGATTACTAGACAAATTCCTCAGGTCCACCAATTTATTTCAGAATTTTTGGAGTTACAGAAGTATTCGAATCATACAGATTACTACAGACTGTTCCGTTTTTGACAAATTCTGTTTCTATGTGATGTTTTCTTATTTTGATGAATCTATGAGTAGTATCGGAGGGTATGAACCATAAAGAAGTTGGAATACATTAGATATTACACCAATATAAATAAAGAATGAGTTCACAACATTACCTAAGTGGTGATTTATTTTCTTATACTAACGGAGCTTATGAGTTTTCTGTTAAGTTTTGTGTTGTGAAGTTTTCAGGTTTTGGGTAAAGATTCGATGGACTATGGAATAAGGAGTGGCAAGAGCCTAAGCTTGGGGATGCCCAAGGCACCCCAAGGTAATATTCAAGGATAACCAAGCGTCTAAGCTTGGGGATGCCCCGGAAGGCATCCCCTCTTTCGTCTTCGTTCATCGGTAACTTTACTTGGAGCTATATTTTTATTCACCACATGATATGTGTTTTGCTTGGAGCATCATTTTATTTTATTTTGTTTTGCTTGCTGTTTGAATAAAATACCAAGATCTGAAATTCTTAAATGTTAGAGAGTCTTCACATAGTTGCATAATTATTCGACTACTCATTGATCTTCACTTATTTCTTTTGGAGTAGTTTGTCGTTTGCTCTAGTGCTTAACTTATATCCTTTTAGAGCACGACAGTGGTTTTATTTTGAAGAAATAGATGAACTCTCATGCTTCACTTATATTATTTTGAGAGTCCTAAACAGCATGGTAATTTGCTTCGGTTATGAAATTAGTCCTAATATGATGGGCATCCAAGAGGGATATAATAAAAACTTTCATATAAAGCGCATTGAATACTATGAGAAGTTTGATCCCTTATGATTGTTTTGAGATATGAAGATGGTGATATTAGAGTCATTCTAGTTGAGTAGTTTTGAATCTGAGAGATACTTGTGTTAAAGTTTGTGATTCCCGCAGCATGCACGTATGGTGAACCGTTTTGTGATGAAGCCGGAGCATGATTTATTTATTGATTGTCCTCCTTATGAGTGGCGGTCGGGGACGAGCGATGGTATTTTCCTACCAATCTATCCCCCTAGGAGCATGCGCGTAGTACTTTGTTTCGATAACTAATAGATTTTTGCAATAAGTATGTGAGTTTTTATGACTAATGTTGAGTCCATGGATTATACGCACTCTCACCCTTCCACCATTGCTAGCCTCTCTAAATACCGTGCACCTTTCGCCGGTATCATACACACACCATATATCTTCCTCAAAACAGCCACCATACCTATCTATTATGGCATTTCCATAGCCATTCTGAGATATATTGCCATGCAACTTTCCACCATTCTGTTTATTATGACACGCTCCATCATTGTCATATTGCTTTGCATAGTTGACCATGTATTTGTGGCAAAGCCACCATTCATAATTCTTTCATACATGTCACTCATGAGTCATTGCACATCCCGGTACACCGCCGGAGGCATTCATATAGAGTCATATTTTGTTCTAAGAATCGAGTTGTAATTCTTGAGTTGTAAGTAAATAAAAGTGTGATGATCATCATTATTAGAGCATTGTCCCAGTGAGGAAAGGATGATGGAGACTACGATTCCCCCCACAAGTCAGGATGAGACTCCAGACTAAAAAAAAGGGCGCCATAAAAAGAAGAAGAGAAAAGGCCAAATAAAAAAATGAGAGAAAAAGAGAGAAGGGACAATGCTACTATCCTTTTACCACACTTGTGCTTCAAAATAGCACCATGACCTTCATGATAGAGATTCTCCTATGTTGTCACTTTCATATACTAGTGGGAATCTTTCATTATAGAACTTGGCTTGTATATTCCAATGATGGGCTTCCTCAAACTGCCCTAGCTCTTCGTGAGCAAGCAAGTTGGATGCACACCCACTTAGTTTCTTTTGTTGAGCTTTCATACACTTATAGCTCTAGTGCATCTGTTGCATGGCAATCCCTACTCACTGACATTGATATCTATTGGTGGACATCTCCATAGCCCGCTTAATCGCATAGTTGATGTGAGACTATCTTCTCCTTTTTTGTCTTCTCCACAACCACCATTCTATTCCACCTATAGTGCTATGTCCATGGCTCACGCTCATGTATTGTGTGAAGATTCAAAAAGTTTGAGAACACCAAATGTATGAAACAATTGCTTGGCTTGTCATCAGGGTTGTGCATGATTTAAATATTTTGTGTGATGAAGATAGAGCATAGCCAGACTATATGATTTTGTAGGGATAACTTTCTTTGGCCATGTTATTTTGAGAAGACACGATTGCTTTGTTAGTATGCTTGAAGTATTATTGTTTTCATGTCAATATTAAACTTTTGTTTTGAATCTGATGAATCTGAATATTCTTGCCACAATAAAGAAGATATCATTGATAAATATGTTAGGTAGCATTCCACATCAAAAAATTCTGTTTTTATCATTTACCTACTCGAGGACGAGCAGGAATTAAGCTTGGGGATGCTGATACGTCTCCAACGTATCTATAATTTTTGATTGTTCATGCTATTATATTATCTGTTTTGGATGTTTATGGGCTTTATTTTACACTTTTATATTATTTTTGGGACTAACCTATTAACCCAAAGCCCAGTGCCAGTTTCTGTTTTTCCCTTGTTTCAGTGTTTTGAAGAAAAGGAATATCAAACGGAGTCCAAACGGAATGAAACCTCCGGGAGAGTTATTTTTGGAACGGAAGCAATCCAGAAGACTTGGAGTGTAGTAAGGGAAGCAACGAGGAAGGCACGAGGCAGGGGGCGCGCCCACTCCCCTGGGCGCGCCCTCCACCCTCGTGGGCCCCTCGTGGCTCCCCTGACCGACTTCTTTCGCCTATATATATCCATATACCCTAAAACCATCGGGGAATAGAATAGATCGGGGGTTCCGCCGCCGCAAGCCTCTGTAGCCACCAAAAACCAATCGGGACCCTGTTCCGGCACCCTGCCGGAGGGGGGGAACCCTCACCGGTGGCCATCTTCATCATCTCGGCTCTCTCCATGACGAGGAGGGAGTAGTTCACCCTCGGGGCTGAGGGTATGTACCAGTAGCTATGTGTTTGATCTCTCTCTCTCTCTCCCGTGTTCTTGATTTGGCACGATGTTGATGTATCGCGAGCTTTGCTATTATAGTTGGATCTTATGATGTTTCTCCCCCTCTACTCTCTTGTAATGGATTGAGTTTTCCCTTTGAAGTTATCTTATCGGATTGAGTCTTTAAGGATTTGAGAACACTTGATTTATGTCTTGCATGTGCTTATCTGTGGTGACATTGGGATATCACGTGATCTACTTGATGTATGTTTTGGTGATCAACTTGCGGGTTCAGTGACCTTGTGAAATTATGCATAGGGGTTGGCACACGTTTTCGTCTTGACTCTCCGGTAGAAACTTTGGGGCACTCTTTGAAGTACTTTTGTGTTGGTTGAATAGATCAATCTGAGATTTTGTGATGCATATCGTATAATCATACCCACGGATACTTGAGGTGACAATGGAGTATCTAGGTGACATTAGGGTTTTGGTTGATTTGTGTCTTAAGGTGTTATTCTAGTACGAACTCTATATAGATTGAACGGAAAGAATTGCTTCTTGTTATTTTACTACGGACTCTTGAATAGATCGAGTAGAAAGAATAACTTTGAGGTGGTTTTCGTACCCTACCATAATCTCTTCGTTTGTTCTCCGCTATTAGTGACTTTGGAGTGACTCTTTGTTGCATGTTGAGGGATAGTTATATGATCCAATTATGTTATTATTGTTGAGAGAACTTGCACTAGTGAAAGTATGAACCCTAGGCCTTGTTTCAACGCATTGCAATACCGTTTACGCTCACTTTTATCATTAGTTACCTTGCTGTTTTTATATTTTCATATTACAAAAAGATATATCTACCATCCATATTGCACTTGTATCACCATCTCTTCGCCGAACTAGTGCACCTATACAATTTACCATTGTATTGGGTGTGTTGGGGACACAAGAGACTCTTTGTTATTTGGTTGCAGGGTTGTTTGAGAGAGACCATCTTCATCCTACGCCTCCCACGGATTGATAAACCTTAGGTCATCCACTTGAGGGAAATTTGCTACTATCCTACAAACCTCTGCACTTGGAGGCCCAACAACGTCTACAAGAAGAAGGTTGCGTAGTAGACATCAAGCTCTTTTCTGGCGCCGTTGCCGGGGAAGGCTAGGTAAGCGGCACTCACACCCCGTCAACTAAGATCTTTTCTGGCGCCGTTGCCGGGGAGGTGAGTGCTTGAAGGTATATCTTTAGATCTTGCAATCGAATCTTTTAGTTTCTTGTTTTATCACTAGTTTAGTTTATAAAAGAAAACTACAAAAAAATGGATTTGAGAGTGCCTCATATGCTTCATCTTTTAAATATCTTTCGTGAAAATGATGGGAACGAAAATTGTGCTCAAGTGCTAGAAGAAGAATTACATAGAATGCTTGGACTAAAATATGTGAATGATGAGCATGATTGAAATGTTGTTAGTATGAATTCTTTGAATACCCATGATGCTAATGGTATGCAAAGGCACAAGCTTGGGGAAGCTATGTTTGATGAAGATGATATTTTTTGTCCCCCAAGCTTTGATGAGCAAATTTACTATGATGAAAGCATGCCTCCTATCTATGATGATTATTGTGATGACACGTATGCTTTAAATAATAATGATAACCATCAAACATGGTATCTTGATCTTAATTTTCAATCACATGATAGTTATTTTGTTGAGTTTGCTCCCACTACTATTGATGAGAATAAATTTGCTTATGTGGAGAGTAACAAAATTTCTATACTTGTAGATCATGAAAAGAATGCTTTAGGTCCTGGTTATATTGTTGAATTCATTCATGATGCTACTGAAAATTATTATGAGGGAGGAATATATGCTTGTAGGAATTGCAATAATATCAAGTTTCCTCTCTATGTGCTTAAAGTTTTAAGTTATGCTTGTTTTGCCTTCCTATGCAAGTTGATTCTTGTTCCCATAAGTTGTTTGCTCACAAAATCCCTATGCATAGGAAGTGGGTTAGACTTAAATGTGCTCGTAATATTCTTCATGATGCTCTCTTTATGTTTCAATTCTTATCTTTTATGTGAGCATCATTGAAATCATCATGCCTAGCTAGCCAAGGGCGTTAAACGTTAGCGCTTGTTGGGAGGCAACCCAATTTTATTTTAGTTTATTGCTTTTTGGTTCTGTTTAGGAATAAATAATCTATCTAGCCTCTGGTTAGATGTGGCTTTATGTTTTAATTAGTGTTTGTGCCAAGTAGAACCTTTGGGAAGACTTGGGTGAAGTCTTTATGATCTTGCTGTAAAAAATAGAAACTTTAGCGCTCACGAGATTAGCTAAAACTTTTTACTGAAGAGTGATATTTAGTTGATTCTTTTTGCAGATGATTACTAGACAAATTCCTCAGGTACACCAATTTATTTAAGAATTTTTGGAGTTACATAAGTATTCGAATGATACAGATTACTACAGACTGTTCTGGTTTTGACAGATTCTGTTTTCTATGTGATGTTTGCTTATTTTGATGAATCTATGAGTAGTATCGGAGGGTATGAACCATAGAGAAGTTGGAATACAGTAGATATTACACCAATATAAATAAAGAATGAGTTCACAACAGTACCTAAGTGGTGATTTATTTTCTTATACTAACGGAGCTTATGAGTTTTCTGTTATGTTTTGTGTTGTGAAGTTTTCAAGTTTTGGGTAAAGATTCGATGGACTATGGAATAAGGAGTGGCAAGAGCCTAAGCTTGGGGATTCCCGAGGCACCCCAAGGTAATATTCAAGGATAACCAAGCGTCTATGCTTGGGGATGCCTCGGAAGGCATCCCCTCTTTCGTCTTCGTTCATCGGTAACTTTACTTGGAGCTATATTTTTATTCACCACATGATATGTGTTTTGCTTGGAGCGTCGTTTTATTTTATTTTGTTTTGCTTGCTGTTTGAATAAAATACCAAGATCTGAAATTCTTAAATGTTAGAGAGTCTTCACATAGTTGCATAATTATTCGACTACTCATTGATCTTCACTTATATCTTTTGGAGTAGTTTGTCGTTTGCTCTAGTGCTTAACTTATATCCTTTTAGAGCACGACAGTGGTTTTATTTTGAAGAAATAGATGAACTCTCATGCTTCACTTATATTATTTTGAGAGTCCTAAACAGCATGGTAATTTGCTTCGGTTATGAAATTAGTCCTAATATGATGGGCATCCAAGAGGGATATAATAAAAACTTTCATATAAAGCGCATTGAATACTATGAGAAGTTTGATCCCTTATGATTGTTTTGAGATATGAAGATGGTGATATTAGAGTCATGCTAGTTGACTAGTTGTGAATTTGAGAGATACTTGTGTTAAAGTTTGTGATTCCCGTAGCATGCACCTATGGTGAACCGTTGTGTGATGAAGTCGGAGCATGATTTATTTATTGATTGTCCTCCTTATGAGTGGCGGTCGGGGACGAGCGATGGTATTTTCCTACCAATCTATCCCCCTAGGAGCATGCGCGTAGTACTTTGTTTTGATAACTAATAGATTTTTGCAATAAGTATGTGAGTTCTATATGACTAATGTTGAGTCCATGGATTATACACACTCTCACGCTTCCACCATTGCTAGCCTCTCTAAATACCGTGCACCTTTCGCCGGTATCATACACACACCATACATCTTCCTCAAAACAGCCACCATACCTACCTATTATGGCATTTCCATAGCTATTCCGAGATATATTGCCATGCAACTTTCCACTGTTCCGTTTATTATGACACGCTCCATCATTGTCATATTGCTTTGCATAGTTGACAATGTATTTGTGGCAAAGACACCGTTCATAATTCTTTCATACATGTCACTCATGAGTCATTGCACATCCCGGTACACCACCGGAGGCATTCATATAGAGTCATATTTTGTTCTAAGAATCGAGTTGTACTTCTTGAGTTGTAAATAAATAAAAGTGTGATGATCATCATTATTAGAGCATTGTCCAAGTGAGGAAAGGATGATGGAGACTATGATTCCCCCCACAAGTCGGGATGAGACTCCGGACTGAAAAAAGGGGGGCCATAAAAAGAAGAAGAGAAAATGCCAAATAAAAAAAATGAGAGAAAAAGAGAGAAGGGACAATGCTACTATCCTTTTACCACACTTGTGCTTCAAAATAGCACGATGATCTTCATGATAGAGATTCTCCTATGTTGTCACTTTCATATAGTAGTGGGAATTTTTCATTATAGAACTTGCCTTGTATATTCCAATGATGGGCTTCCTCAAACTGCCCTAGGTCTTGGTGAGCAAGCAAGTTGGATGCACACCCACTTAGTTTCTTTTGTTGAGCTTTCATACACTTATAGCTCTAGTGCAGCCATTGCATGGAAATCCCTACTCACTCACATTGATATCTATTGGTGGACATCTCCATAGCCCATTGATATGCCTAGTTGATGTGAGACTATCTTCTCCTTTTTTGTCTTCTCCACAACCACCATTCTATTCCACCTATAGTGCTATGTCCATGGCTCACGCTCATGTATTGCGTGAAGATTGAAAAATTTTGAGAACACCAAAAGTATGAAACAATTGCTTGGCTTGTCATCGGGGTTGTGCATGATTTAAATATTTTGTGTGATGAAGATAGAGCATAGCCAAACTATATGATTTTTTAGGGATAACTTTCTTTGGCCATGTTATTTTGAGAAGACATGATTGTTTTGTTAGTATGCTTGAAGTATTATTGTTTTCATGTCAATATTGAACTTTTGTTTTGAATCTTATGAATCTGAATATTCTTGCCACAATAAAGAAGATATCATTGATAAATATGTTAGGTAGCATTCCACATCAAAAAATTCTGTTTTTATCATTTACCTACTCGAGGACAAGCAGGAATTAAGCTTGGGGATGCTGATACGTCTCCAACGTATCTATAATTTTTGATTGTTCCATGCTATTATATTACCTGTTTTGGATGTTTTTGGGCTTTATTTTACACTTTTATATTATTTTTGGGACTAACCTATTAACCCAAAGCCCAGTGCCAGTTTCTGTTTTTTCCCTTGTTTCAGTGTTTCGAAGAAAAGGAATATCAAACGGAGTCCAAACGGAATGAAACCTTCTGGAGAGTTATTTTTAGAACGAAAGCAATCCAGAAGACTTGGAGTGTATGTAAGGGAAGCAACGAGGAAGGCACGAGGCAGGGGGCGCGCCCACCCCCTAGGCGCGCCATCCACCCTCGTGGGCCCCTCGTGGCTCCCCTGACCGAGCTCTTTCGCTATATATATCCATATACCCTAAATCCATCGGGGAACAGAATAGATTGGGAGTTCCGCCGCCGCAAGCCTCTGTAGCCACCAAAAACCAATCGGGACCCTGTTCCGGCACCCTGCCGGAGGGGGGGAACCCTCACCGGTGGCCATCTTCATCATCCCGGCTCTCTCCATGACGAGGAGGGAGTAGTTCACCCTCGGGGCTGAGGGTATGTACCAGTAGCTATGTGTTTGATCTCTCTCTCTCGTGTTCTTGATTTGGCACGATGTTGATGTATCGCGAGCTTTGCTATTATAGTTGGATCTTATGATGTTTCTCCCCCTCTACTCTCTTGTAATGGTTTGAGTTTTCCCTTTGAATTTATCTTATCGGATTGAGTCTTTAAGGATTTGAGAACACTTGATTTATGTCTTGCATGTGCTTATCTGTGGTGACAATGGGATATCACGCGATCTACTTGATGTATGTTTTGGTGATCAACTTGCGGGTTCAGTGACCTTGTGAACTTATGCATAGGGGTTGGCACACGTTTTCGTCTTGACTCTCCGGTAGAAACTTTGGGGCACTTTTTGAAGTACTTTTCTGTTGGTTGAATAGATCAATATGAGATTTTGTGATGCATATCGTATAATCATACCCACGGATACTTGAGGTGACAATGGAGTATCTAGGTGACATCAGGGTTTTGGTTGATTTGTGTCTTAAGGTGTTATTCTAGTACGAACTCTATGATAGATTGAACGGAAAGAATAGCTTCGTGTTATTTTACTACGGACTCTTGAATAGATCGAGCAGAAAGAATAACTTTGAGGTGGTTTTCATACCCTACCATAATCTCTTCGTTTGTTCTCCGCTATATTGACTTTGGAGTGACTCTTTGTCGCATGTTGAGGGATAGTTATATGATCCAATTATGTTATTATTGTTGAGAGAACTTGCACTAGTGAAAGTATGAACCCTAGGCCTTGTTTCAACGCATTGCAATACCGTTTACGCTCACTTTTATCATTAGTTACCTAGCTGTTTTTATATTTTCAGATTACAAAAACCTATATCTACCATCCATATTGCACTTGTATCACCATCTCTTCGCCGAACTAGTGCACCTATACAATTTACCATTGTATTGGGTGTGTTGGGGACACAAGAGAGTCTTTGTTATTTGGTTGCAGGGTTGTTTGAGAGAGACCATCTTCATCCTACGCCTCCCACAGATTGATAAACCTTAGGTCATCCACTTGAGGGAAATTTGCTACTGTCCTACAAACCTCTGCACTTGGAGGCCCTACAACGTCTACAAGAAGAAGGTTGCATAGTAGACATCAAGCTCTTTTCTAGCGCCGTTGCCGGGGAAGGCTAGGTAAGCGGCACTCACACCCCGTCAACTAAGAACTTTTCTGGCGCCGTTGCCGGGGAGGTGAGTGCTTGAAGGTATATCTTTAGATCTTGCAATCGAATCTTTCAGTTTCTAGTTTTATCACTAGTTTATTTTATAAAAGAAAACTACAAAAAAATGGAATTGAGAGTGCCTCATATGCTTCATCTTTTTAATATCTTTCGTGAAAACGATGGGAACGAAAATTGTGCTCAAGTGCTAGAAGAAGAATTACATAGAATGCTTGGAATAAAATATGTGAATGATGAGCATGATTGAAATGTTGTTAGTATGAATTCTTTTAATACCCATGATGCTAATGATATGCAAAGGCACAAGCTTGGGGAAGCTATGTTTGATGAAGATGATATTTTTTGTCCCCCAAGCTTTGATGAGCAAATTTACTATGATGAAAGCATGCCTCCTATCTATGATGATTATTGTGATGACACGTATGCTTTAAAGAATAATGATAACCATGAAACTTGTCATCTTGATCTTATATTTCAATCACATGATAGTTATTTTGTTGAGTTTGCTCCCACTACTATTGATGAAAATAAATTTGCTTATGTGGAGAGTAATAAAATTTCTATGCTTGTAGTTCATGAAAAGAATGCTTTAGGTGCTGGTTATATTGTTGAATTCATTCATGATGCTACTGAAAATTATTATGAGGGAGGAATATATGCTTGTAGGAATTGCAATAATATCAAGTTTCCTCTCTATGTGCTTAAAGTTTTGATGTTATGCTTGTTTTGCCTTCCTATGCAAGTTGATTCTTGTTCCCATAAGTTGTTTGCTCACAAAATCCCTATGCATAGGAAGTGGGTTAGACTTAAATGTGCTATTTATATTCTTCATGATGCTCTCTTTATGTTTAAATTCTCATATTTTATGTGAGCATCATTGAAGTCATCATGCCTAGCTAGCTAGGGGCGTTAAACGTTAGCGCTTGTTGGGAGGCAACCCAATTTTATTTTAGTTTCTTGCTTTTTGGTTCTGTTTAGTAATAAATAATCTATCTAGCCTCTGGTTAGATGTGGTTTTATGTTTTAATTAGTGTTTGTGCCAAGTAGAACCTTTGGGAAGACTTGGGTGAAGTCTTTATGATCTTGCTGTAAAAAATAGAAACTTTAGCGCTCAGGAGATTAGCTAGAACTTTTTACTGGAGAGTGCTATTTAGTTGATTATTTTTTCAGATGATTACTAGACAAATTCCTCAGGTCCACCAATTTATTTCAGAATATTTGGAGTTACAGAAGTATTCGAATGATACAGATTACTACAGACTGTTCTGTTTTTGACAGATTCTGTTTTCTATGTGACGTTTGCTTATTTTGATGAATCTATGAGTAGTATCGGAGGTTATGAACCATAGAGAAGTTGGAATAAAGTAGATATTACACCAATATAAATAAATAATGAGTTCACAACAGTACCTAAGTGGTGATTTATTTTCTTATACTAACGGAGCTTATGAGTTTTCTGTTAAGTTTTTGGGATGATTTTGTTGATAGTTGACTTGATTATGTGAAAAAACAGAAACTTTTGCGCCCGTCACCGGAATTTTCATAATTAACTAGAACATGATAAAATACTGATTTTTTTACACAATATTCATATACAAATTTCCCACGTTGTCCTAATTTATGAGATGTTTTGGAGTTACAAAAGTATAGTCTTTGTTTAGATTATTACAGACTGTTCTGGTTTAGACAGATTCTTTTTTCGTTGCATAGTTTGCTTGTTTTAATGATGCTATGGATTATATCGGGGGGGGGGGGGGTATAAGTCATGGATAAGTTAAAATACAGTAGGTATTATGCAATAATAAAATATGAATGGGTTCATAACAGTACCTAAAGTTTATGATTTGCTTATTATACTAACAGATCTCACAAGGTTTCTGTTGAGTTTTGTATGCTGAAGTTTTCAAGTTCTGGGTGGGATCACGATGGATGAAGGAATAAGGAGCGGCAAGACCTAAGCTTGGGGTGAAGGAAATATGCCCTAGAGGCAATAATAAAGTTGTTATTTTGTATTTCCTTATTCATGATAAAGGTTTATTATTCATGCTAGAATTGTATTGATCGGAAACCTAAATACATGTGTGAATACATAAACAAACACCGTGTCCCTAGTAGGCCTCTACTTGACTAGCTCGTTGATCAAATATGGTTAAGGTTTCCTAACCATCGACATGAGTTGTCATTTGATAACGGGATCACATCATTAGGAGAATGATGTGATGGGAAAGACCCATCCGTTAGCTTAGCATTATGATCGTCCAGTTTTATTGCTATTGCTTTCTTCATGTCAAATACATATTCCTTCGACTATAAGATTATGCAACTCCCGAATACCAGAGGAATGCCTTGTGTGCTATCAAACGTCACCACATAACTGGGTGATTATAAAGATGCTCTACACATATCTCCGAAGGTGTTTGTTGAGTTGGCATAGATCGAGATTAGGATTTGTCACTCCGAGTATCGGAGAGGTATCTCTGGGCCCTCTTGGTAATACACATCATAAGCTTGCAAGAAAACGACTAAGGAGTTAGTCACGAGGTGATGTATTACGGAATGAGTAAAGAGACTTGCCGGTAACGAGATTGAACTAGGTATGAAGATACCGACGATCGAATCTCGGGCAAGTAACATACCGATGGACAAAGGGAATTACGTATGTTCTCATAACGGTTCAACCGATAAAGATCTTCGTATAATATGTAGGAGCCAATATGGGCATCCAGGTTTCGCTACTGGTTATTGACTGGAGAGGTGTCTCGGTCATGTCTACATAGTTCTCGAACCCATAGGGTCCACACGCTTAACGTTCGATGATGATATAGTATTATATGAGTTATGTGATTTGGTGACCGAATGTTGTTCGGAGTCCCGGATGAGATCACGGACATGACGAGGAGTCTCGAAATGGTCAAGAGGTAAATATTGATATATAGGACGATGGTATTTGGACACCGGAAGTGTTCTGGAGGGTACCGGGTACATATCAGGTCATCGGAAGGGGTTCTAGGCACCCCCGGCAAAAGATATGGACCTTATGGGCCAAGAGGGGAAACGCACCAGCCACAAGGGGCTAGTGCGCCCCCCATATGGGCCGTCCAAGTGGAGAAGGAACGGGGAAGGAGGAAAGTAAAGAAAGGGAATAGGATTCCCCCTTCCTTTCCCCTCCCCCTCTTTCCTTCCCCCTCCGACAAATAAGGCAGGGGGCACGCCACTTGGGAGGACGCCATGTAGGATTTTGCCTACTTAGGCACCTCCTGGCTGCCTCCCCTCTCCCTCCCACCTATATATATGTGGGGGGGGCGCCCTAGCACACACCAGATCAATTGTTAGCTGTGTGCGGCGCCCCCCTCCATCGTTTACACCCCCGGTCACATCTTCTTAGTGCTTAGGCGAAGCCCTGCGAGGATCACTTCACCATCACCGTCACCACGCCGTCGTGCTGACGGAACTCATCTACTACCTCGACGACTTGCTCGATCAAGAAGGCGAGGGACGTCACCGAGCTGAACGTGTGCAGAACACGGAGGTGCCGTGTGTTCTATACTTGATTGGTTGACATGAGAAGAAGTTCGACTACATCTACCGCGTTGTGAAACTCTTCCGCTTACGGTCTACGAGGGTACGTAGACACACTCTCCCCCTCGTTGCTATGCATCTCCATGGATAGATCATTGCGTGTGGATAGAATTTTTTTGTTTTTTCATGCAACGATTCTGAACAGTGGCATCATGAGCCAGGTCTATACGTAGATGATATGCACAAGTAGAACACAAAGAGTTGTGGGCGGTGATAGTCGTATTGCTTACCACCAACGTCTTATTTTGATTCGGCAGTATTGTGGGATGAAGCGGCCCGGACCAACCTTACATGTCCACGCACATGAGACCGGTTCCACCGACAGACATGCAACTAGTTTTGCATAAAGGTGGCTGGCGGGTGTCTGTTTCTCCTACTTTAGTTGAATCGAATTTGACTGCGGTCGGTCCTTGAAGAAGGTTAAAGCAGCAAACTTGACGAAACATCATTGTGGTTTTATGCGTAGGTAAGAATGTTTCTTGCTAGAAGCCCGTACCAACCACGTAAAACTTGCAACAACAAGTAGAGGACGTCTAACTTGTTTTTGCAGGGCATGTTGTGATGTGATATGGTCAAGACATGATGTGATAATCGCTATTGTATGAGATGATCATGTTTTGTAAGTTATCGGCAGGGCAGGAGCCTTATGGTTGTCTCTTTATTGTATGAAATACAAACGGCATGTAATTGCTTTACTTTATCAATATGCGTTACCGATTGTTGTAGAAGCAATAATTGGCGAGACGACCACGACGCTACGATGGAGATCAAGGTGTCGAACCAGTGACAATGAAGATTATGACGATGCTTTGGAGATGGAGATCAAAAGCACAAGATGATGATGGCCATATCATGTCACATATTTTGATTGCATGTGATGTTTATCTTTTATGCATCTTATTTTGCTTAGTACAGTGGTAGCATTATAAAATGATCCCTTCACTAAATTTCAAGGTAAAAGTGTTCTCCCTGACTATGCACCATTGCTACTGTTCGTCGTGTTGAGACACCACGTGATGATCGGGTGTGATAGACTCTACGTTCACATACAATGGGTGCAAGATAGTTTTGCACATGCGGAATACTTGGGTTAAACTTGACGAGCCTAGCATGTACAGACATGGCCTCGGAACACTGGAGACCGAAAGGTTGAATGTGAATCATATAGTAGATATAATCAACATAGAGATGATCACCATTGATGACTACTCCATCTCACGTGATTATTGGACATGGATTTGTTGACTTGGATCACGTATCACTTAAATGACTTGAGGGATGTCTATCTAAGTGGGAGTTCTTAAGTAATTTGATTAAATGAACTTAATTTATCTTGAACTTAGTCCTGATAGTATTTGCATATCTATGTTGTAGATCAATGGCCCGTGCTACTGTTCCCCTGAATTTTAATGCGTTCGTAGAGATAGCTAAGTTGAAAGATGATGGTAGCAACTACACAGACTGGGTCCGTAACTTGAGGATTATCCTCATTACTGCACAGAAGAATTATGTCCTTGATGCACTGCTAGGTGAAAGCCAGCTGTAGGAGCAGATGCTGATGTTTTGTATGTCTGGCAAGCTTGATCTGATGACTACTCGATAATTCAGTGTGCCATGCTTTACGGCTTAGAATCAGGTCTTCAAAGACGTTTTGAACATCATGGAGCATATGAGATGTTCCAAGAGTTGAAGTTAATATTTCAAGCAAATGCCCGGGTTGAGAGATATGAAGTCTCCAACAAGTTCTATAGCGGCAAGATGGAGGAGAACAGTTCTGTCAGTGAACACATACCCAAAATGTCTGGGTATCATAATGACTTGACTCAGGTGGGAGTTAATCTTCCAGATGATAGTGTTATTGACAGAGTTCTTCAATCACTGCCACCAAGCTGCAAAGGCTTCGTGATGAACTATAATATGAAAGGGATGGAGAAGACAGTTCCCGAGCTCTTCGCAATGCTCAAAGCTGCGGAGGCAGAAATCAAGAAGGAGCATCAAGTGTTGATGGTCAACAAGACCACTAGTTTCAAGAAAAAGGGCAAGGAAAAGAAGGGGAACTTCAAGAAGAATGGCAGGCAAGTTGCCACTCCCGGGAAGAAGCCCAAAGCTAGACCTAAGCCTGAAACGGAGTGCTTCTACTGCAAAGGGACTGGTCACTAGCAGCGGAACTGCCCCAAGTATTTGGCGGATAAGAAAGATGGCAAAGTGAACAAAGGTATATTTGATATACATGTTATTGATGTGTACCTTACAAATACTCATAGTAGCGCCTAGGTATTTGATACTGGTTCAGTTGCTCATATTTGTAACTCGAAACAGGAGTTACAAATTAAACGAATATTGGCTAAGGACGAGGTGATGATGCCCGTCGGAAATGGTTCCAAGGTCGATGTGATCGAAGTCGGCACGCAACCTCTACATCTACCTTCAGGATTAGTTTTAGACATGAATAATTGTTATTTGGTGCCAGCGTTGAGCATGAACATTATATTTGGATCTTGTTTAGTGCGAGACGGTTATTCATTTAAATTGGAGAATAATGGTTCTTCTATTTATATGAGTAATATCTTTTATGGTCATGCACCCTTGAAGAGTGGTCTATTTTTGTTGAATCTCGATACTAGTGATACACATATTCATAATATTGATGCCAAAAGATGCAAAGTTGATAATGATAGTGCAACATATTTGTGGCACTACCGTTTAGGTCATATTGGTGTAAAGCGTATGAAGAAACTCCATGCAGATGGGCTTTTGGAATCACTTGATTATGAATCATTTGATACTTGTGAACCATGCTTCATGGGCAAGATGACTAAAACTCCGTTCTCCGGAACAATGGAGCGAGCCAATGACTTATTGGAAATAATACATACCAATGTATGCGGTCCAATGAGTGTTGATGCACGCAGCGGGTATCGTTATTTTCTGACCTTCACGGATGATTTGAGCAGATATGG
The DNA here is from genome assembly GCF_018294505.1 of Triticum aestivum. Classification (NCBI taxonomy): domain Eukaryota; kingdom Viridiplantae; phylum Streptophyta; class Magnoliopsida; order Poales; family Poaceae; genus Triticum; species Triticum aestivum. The sequence goes on along the minus strand of NC_057796.1, from coordinate 220,227,236 downwards.
GTATATCTACTTAATGAAACACAAGTCTGAAACTTTTGAAAAGTTCAAAGAATTTCAGAGTGAAGTGGAGAATCATCGTAATAAGAAAATAAAGTTTCTACGATCTAATCGTGGAAGCGAATATTTGAGTTACAAGTTTGGCCTTCATTTAAAACAATGTGGAATAGTTTCACAACTCACGCCACCTGGAACACCACAATGTAATGGTGTGTCCGAATGTCGTAACCGTACTTTATTAAATATGGTGCAATCTATGATGTCTCTTACCGATTTACCACTATCATTTCGGGGTTATGCATTAGAGACAGCTGCATTCACGTTAAATAGGGCACCGTCTAAATCCGTTGAGATGACACCGTCTGAACTGTGGTTTGGCAAGAAACCTAAGCTGTCGTTTCTTAAAGTTTGGGGTTGCGACACTTATGTCAAAAGGCTTCAGCCTGATAAGCTTAAACACAAATCGGAGAAGTGTGTCTTCATAGGATACCCTAAGGAAACAGTTGGGTACACCTTCTACCACAGATCCGAAGGAAAGATCTTTGTTGCCAAGAATGGAACATGTCTAGAGAAGGAGTTTCTCTCGAAAGAAGCGAGTGGGAGGAAAGTAGAACTTGGTGAGGTGATTGTACCTTCTCTCAATTTGGAAAGTAGCACATCAGAGAAATCTGTTCCCGTGATGCCTACACCAACTAGAGAGGAAGCTAATGATGATGATCATGAAACTTTGGATCAAGTTACTACTAGGCCTAGTAGGTCAAACAGAGCACGTTCCACACCAAAGTGGTATGGTAATCCTGTCCTGGAAGTCATGTTACTGGACCATGACGAACCTACAAACTATGAAGAAGCAATGATGAGCCCAGATTCCGACAGATGGCTTGAGGCCATGAAATCTGAGATAGAATCCATGTATCAGAACAAAGCATGGACTTTGGTGAACTTGCCCGATGATCGGCAAGCCATTGAGATAAATGGATCTTTAAGAAGAAGACGGACATGGACGGTAATGTCACTGTCTACGAAGCTTTACTTGTCACAGAAGGTTTTTGACAAGTTCAAGGGGTTGACTACGATGAGACCTTCTCACCCGTAACGGTGCTTAAGTCAGTCTGAATCATGTTAGCAATTTTCGCATTTTATGATAATGTAATATGGCAAATGGACGTCAAAACTGCATTCCTTAATGGATTTCTTAAAGAAGAGTTGTATATGATGCAACCAGAAGGTTTTGTCGATCCTAAAGGTGCTAACAAAGTGTGCAAGCTCCAGCGATCCATCTATGGACTGGTGCAAGCATCTCGGAGTTGGAATATACACTTTGATGAGGTGATCAAAGCATATGGTTTTATACAGACTTTCGGTGAAAGCTGTATTTACAAGAAAGTGAGTTGGAGCTCTGTAGCATTTCTGGTATTATATGTAGATGACATATTGTAGATTGGGAATGATATAGAATTTCTGGATAGCATAAAAGGATACTTGAATAAGAGTTTTTCAATGGAAGACCTCGGTGAAGCTGCTTATATATTGGGCATCAAGATCTATAGAGATAGATCAAGATGCTTAATAGGACTTTCACAAAGCACATACCTTGACAAAGTTTTGAAGAAGTTCAAAATGGATCAGCCAAAGAAAGGGTTCTTGTCGGTGTCAAAACCGGCGGTTCTCGGGTAGGGGGTCCCGAACTGTGTGTAGCGACCCGACCTCAGACGGTCAAGTCTCTGTGTTTCTGTGCCATCCCTGGATCAGTATGCTGGCACACACAGTACATCAATGTATATATCAAAGTGCAATCACATGTATAAATAACGTAAAACTGATATATACCTCATAATACTCAGCGGAAACAATTAAACGGGGGTGGAGTCCCATCAACGCCATCGGCAAGTTGAGTGTAGACCGTAACCCTGTATCATAAGTCTTACTCGTCGAAGAGAATCCTGCAACATGATACGTTGCAGCCGTGTAGGTCAGTACATTGAATGTACCGGCAAGATCACAACATGAGAAAACATATGATAAAACTATACTATATGCAATATGGCTTTGTGGCTCTGTATCTGAGTTTTGTTTGCGTAAAAGCTGGTTTTATTTTCCCTACATCAAAGGAATTAACCGGAGTCTGTACTACGGAGTTTTCTATCATGACATGGTTCCGCCAACCGATGTCTCATAGCCCAAAATCATCATAACTTGCCCACAATTATGTTATCAGTCCGGTGTTGACAGTTCCGAGATAGATCCAAGTCCAGAGGCTCAAATTGTCCATAACCGGGGACACGGCTAATCGATTAGGTTTAAACCCTCTACAGAGGTTGGTACACTTTACCCGCAAGATTCGATCCCTCTTTTTACGTTCTCGCACTTCAGGGTGTTTGAGAACAAGATGACCGAAACATGGTCTTCCAAAGAGTTCCTCTGACCACTGTCCGGTGCTCATCCAATCCTACCGTAGTTCTACATCTGCTAGCACCGTCCCAGCCAGAGTCACAACTAAGGTCAACCAAGCCAGAGCCCATAGTGACTTGCGGTTGCATAGGTAAGCTTCCGGGCATGAAGTATTCTTCCGTCTCTTTGAGTCTGGGTGAAGCTTTCTGCAAGATGTCATGGCGCTTCTCCATGCATCCCGGCCATCCACTGGTTTCTCCAGGGTGCCCGTCAACCGTCCTTCACCCAGTAGTGTGTATTGAATTCTTGTCTCGAGTCTTGAAGTCTTGAGGCCTTGAAGATGCAGTCCTCGCATATGCCATCATGGAGTTGTCGTCATTGACGTAGAGTCCTCCTTCTTCACACCACTCTCGTGCACTCATACCAAACCCCGTCTACTATAGCGTAGTATTAAAATAAATAACGTCCCGGGCTTGGTAACAGGGTGATGGGTTCCTACCTCATGCATACTACTCAACTACAAGAATTCAATATCACTACTGGAGGGATTGTTGCAAAGATGACACTAAATGCAATAAAACATAGGTATGAAAAACATGGTCAAAGTGAACTTGCCTGGTATTACTTGATGAAGATAACAAAACTCTCGGAATAATGACTTGGTAGAACTATTCGTCACTCCGTTGAAAATCTATATAGTCAAACATAGCATTCATATAAGCAAACATACTAGCAAGCAATTCTAACACTCATAATAAAACCAACAAATAAATTGCAAAACAACAAGGGACACCAAATAAGAACAAAGGACAACTACACAACAAAACTAATAAAGAAAACTCTAAGACATAACACAAAATAGTTTTGTCCTAAGTAAAAACTTAACAACAATTAAAACACTAAACATATAAATTAACAGAAAATACAAAGTAAAACAACTAAGTTAACATAAGGTATTTTTCATAAAATTTAATTTGCAAAAAGAAACAAATAAAAAGCTTTTATGAAACAGTAACTATGGCCTAAACAAGTTTTCATACAAAACTAAATAAAATATATTTTTTTGAAATAAAAATAAAATTTTCTTTGGTTGACTAACATAAACAAAACTAAATTTGTCAAAAGTGACAAAAAGAAATAATTTAAAACTAATAAAAACAATAAAGAAAAGACTAAAACAACACTATTACTAAAACAGTACTGTTTTGCTAAAAACTTAATTTAAAATTAAACTAAAAATAAATAAATATATCCTACTGGATAGACAAAACCATAATAAAACAGTAGCAAAAAGAATCAATCAAAAATATTTTATAAAACTCAAACTAGAGCCAAAACAGTGTTTGAAGCATATTTGAAATAATTCAAATTTAAACTACTCAAATTTGCAAACTAAGTACGCAAACAAAAACTTCAACAAATTTGTGACACAATGCAAAAAGAATCACTCAAATTGAATCTAAAACATAAAAGTTATAAGCAATCTAAAATTGAAACTATTTCTGTTTTTAAAACAGAAACGAAAATAAACTAAAAAAACAAACGGGCAGGTACTACGCGTCGGGCTGCTATTGGGCCTAAGCAATGGGCGATCTCAACTGAACGATGCTCGGTCGTAAACTAAATAAAACGCGTACGGTTAAACAAAAAAAAACGCTCGGCTAAACCGGCTAGATTTGAACCGATCTAAACCTAATAAAGCCGTAACTAACCGGAACTAAACCGATCTAATAAAAAAAACGTAACCGATCGTTAGATCTAATCTACGCCGTCAATAATAGATCGGACGGTGGAGGTTGCTTACAGCGGTGGTGGCGACTCCAGCGAGGTCGTCGTCGGCGGTGGCGGCTCGGACGTCGGTGGCGGTGGCGCTCCGGTCGTCGGCGATGAAGATGGAGGGGTCGGGGCGATGTAGCGGGCGACGACGAGTCCAACGGTGGTCGTGGAGTCGGAGGAGATGGTCGGAGGCGGTCGACGACGAGCTCGAGGCGGCGGATGGCGTTCGGTGATGGATGGCGACGACGCTCCGGCGGCTCTGGAGCTCGGGCGAGGGCACGGGGAGGTGCGGTGGACGGTGTAGAGGCGATTGGTAGAAGTGGTGGGGCTCGGGGGCAACAGAGAGAGTGGCCTGGGCGGCAATGGCGCGGTGGTGGAGGCGGAGCTCCGGCGAGGGATTGCACGTGAGGGAGAGGGGTTCGGGACGGCTTTAGGGGCGGAACGGAGAGAGAGGGGGGTATTTATAGAGGGGAGGGCGACGGCGGGGTCCCACATGTCAGTGAGCGCGGGAAGGGTGCGAGGGGATCGGGCGACCGGGGCGGAGGCGTTTCGGGCGTGCGCGCCGCTGTGGGCTGAAAGGCCAGTGGGCCGGTGCGGTGCGGGAACAGAGAGAGAGAGAGGAACAGTGCTGGGCTTCGGCCTGGTACTTTTCGAGGATTTTCTTTTTATTCTTTTCACAGACAACAAAATAAAAAGAAACAACAAATAATAATAAAAAGTATATAGGCATATAATATATCAAAATTTTCATAAAAAGAAATCCTAAAACATGAACATATTTTCCAGTCCAAATAAAATCAGCAAAACTTTAAATAAAGCGAACAGAGCTACTGTTGCAATAAAGCTCAACAAAAATCATTTTTTAATACCAAAATGATTTTCAAAATTATTTTCTCCTACTTTTCCATTGAAGGGAATCATTTTACCCTTATTTCCATTTATTTATTTTTAGGAGAAAAATAATTTGAATAAAATCCAAAAAATTCCAAATTTGAAAGGGAGTTTCAAAATACTTCCAATGACTTTCACTTTGATTCTTTGTAACTTCCAACTCATATTTCATATAATTGAAGAAGTCATTTTATCTTCTCTCGTGAAAATCATTGAGTTGCATAAAGTTTCCGAATTTGAAATATTTGCAAATGGAATTCAAATCCTTTCAAAACCCTTTTGATTTATTTAAATGGAAGAAGTCATATCATCTTCACTCTAGGGTTTTGTGATGAAATAATTTGAATTTATGGAGATCATAAATGCAAGGGTGAAAGTTTGGGAAAGTCATTTCATTCCCTCTCAATCAACTTTCAAAATTTTCAAATTTCACTCAGTTCCACACAATCAAACAAACAATCAATCAAAACTATTTATTTAATATAACATTCCAAAATTTAGAATTTTGGGATGTTACAAACCTACCACACTTAAAATGAATCTCGTCCTCGAGATTCGAAGAGGCTAGCAAGAAAGGGTTAGGGCTTGGGGGTCTTCTAGCAAATCTTTTGGTCGGAAAGGTCAGGGGTGCTACCACACTTAAAAACAAGGTTACGGTTCCAATAAACTCAGATACTTCCTCTGGAGTGCCGACAATATTTGTCTCTTCACATATCTTACAATAGCTCCTTCATTAACGCTCTTCTGTCAGAAGCATAGCGTTTTCCTCAAAATCTTGGGTCGCTTCATCAAAGATGAAGTTCGTCCGAGACTGGATCTTCTTAGCTGATAGGTCTGCGTCCATTCTAGACAACTATCGAAATACTCATGGTGGTCTATGGTTTCTGCAGAAAATGGGTCTAGGCTAAATCTCACCGTATAATCTACGATTGGCAACAACTTCCTCGTACCAGGGTTTTCTTAACATGCCATTCTAAGGTTTTACATCGTCGTCTCTCTACTATGGGTAAGTCACTCAGATTTACCATTCCAAATAGCAAGAGCGAATGACAAGAGTAAGTCGGTATGGTGATCAATCCATTCCGCACCCAGATCATTACCCTGTATAAGGTTTAGCGAATCTCGTATTTCTAACACTCGGGCATCCTCACAAGTATTGCAGAAATTCTCTTTTCCTCGAACTGGGTTCGGGTAAATCCATTGTTTCCGCAAGCTGAACAAGACATCTAACGTTTCTTCACAACTCTTAGGTTTTTGCGTAACCTCCTACGAAACGTGCTGATCAAATCATAGCTTCTTCCAATATTTCTTCTTCCCGGGAGTTCTTGATACTTATTAATTTCCTGGGCCTGTGGGTTATGGGCCCACTTCAATACTGGTACAAGTTTAACTCATCCTTGGAGTAACTCTTGTTCCATATTACACCTCCTTTAAATCTAATAGTACTCCGTTTCTTCATACTCTTGGGGTAACCATCATAACAAAAAAAAACTCCAACTAATTTTGTCCAAACTCCAATCTGTGGGACACATTTCCTTTTCCATTGGTCAGGTGTTCTTACAGGGTACTACCACCCTTAAAATGAAATGCACAATTCCATCCATGGACCATTTTTCTCGTATCCTCGAAAATGGCCAAGATCTTTGTTCATAGAGTAACAACTCATAAAATTCAATGTATGAAATCATGACACACTAACTGTTGGAAATATGCCCTAGAGGCAATAATAAATGGTTATTATTATATTTCTTTGTTCATGATAATCGTCTATTATTCATGCTATAATTGTATTGTCCGGAAATCGTAATACATGTGTGAATGCATAGACCACAACGTGTCCCTAGTAAGCCTCTAGTTGACTAGCTCGTTGATCAACAGATAGTCATGGTTTCCTGACTATGGACATTGGATGTCATTGATAACGGGATCACATCATTAGGAGAATGATGTGATGGACAAGACCCAATCCTAAGCATAGCATAAAAGATCGTGTAGTTTCGTTTGCTAGAGCTTTTCCAATGTCAAGTATCTTTTCCTTAGACCATGAGATCGTGCAACTCCCGGATACCGTAGGAGTGCTTTGGGTGTGCCAAACGTCACAACGTAATTGGGTGATTATAAAGGTGCACTACGGGTATTTCCGAAAGTGTCTGTTGGGTTGGCACGGATCGAGACTGGGATTTGTCACTCCGTGTGACGGAGAGGTATCTCTGGGCCCACTCGGTAATGCATCATCATAATGAGCTCAATGTGACTAAGGCGTTAGTCACGGGATCATGCATTGCGGTACGAGTAAAGAGACTTGCCGGTAACGAGATTGAACAAGGTATTGGGATACCGACGATCGAATCTCGGGCAAGTAACATACCGTTTGACAAAGCGAATTGCATACGGGATTGATTGAATCCTCGACACCGTGGTTCATCCGATGAGATCATCATGGAACATGTGGGAGCCAACATGGGTATCCAGATCCCGCTGTTGGTTATTGACCGGAGAGGCGTCTCGGTCATGTCTGCATGTCTCCCGAACCCGTAGGGTCTACACACTTAAGGTTCGGTGACGCTAGGGTTGTAGAGATATATGTATGCGGAAACCCGAAAGTTGTTCGGAGTCCCGGATGAGATCCCGGACGTCACGAGAGGTTCCGGAATGGTCCGGAGGTGAAGAATTATATATAGGAAGTCAAGTTTCGGCCACCGGGAAAGTTTCGAGGGTTACCGGTATTGTACCGGGACCACCGGAAGGGTCCCGGGGGTCCACCGGGTGGGGCCACCTATCCCGGAGGGCCCCGTGGGCTGAAGTGGGAAGGGAACCAGCCCCTAGTGGGCTGGGCGCCCCCCCCATGGGCCTCCCCCCATGCGCCTAGGGTTGGGAACCCTAGGGTGGGGGGACTTCCCACTTGCCTTGGGGGGCAAGGCACCCCCTTCCCCCCTTTGGCCGCCGCCCCCCCACCCTAGATGGGATCTGGCCGGCGCCCCCCTCCTAGGGGCCTATATAAAGGGGGGGAGGGAGGGCAGCAACCTACAGCCTTGGGCGCCTCCCTCTCCCCCTGCTACACCTCTCTCTCTCTCGCAGAAGCTCGGCGAAGCCCTACCGGAGACCCGCTACATCCACCACCACGCCGTCGTGCTGCTGGATCTCCATCAACCTCTCCTCCCCCCTTGCTGGATCAAGAAGGAGGAGACGTCGCTGCACCGTACGTGTGTTGAACGCGGAGGTGCCGTCCGTTCGGCACTCGGTCATCGGTGATTTGGATCACGGCGAGTACGACTCCGTCATCCACGTTCATTGGAACGCTTCCGCTCGCGATCTACAAGGGTATGTAGATGCACTCCTTTCCCCTCATTGCTAGTAGACTCCATAGATGCATCGTGGTGAGCGTAGGAAAATCTTAAAATTATGCTACGATTCCATCAGTGGCATCATGAGCCAGGCCTATGCGTAGTTACTATGCACGAGTAGAACACAAAGCAGTTGTGGGCGTTGAGTTTTCCAATTCTTCTTGCCGCTACTAGTCTTGTCTTGTTTCGGCGGCATTGTAGGATGAAGCAGCCCGGACCGACCTTACACGTACGCTTACGTGAGACAGGTTCCACCGACTGACATGCACTAGTTGCATAAGGTGGCTAGCGGGTGTCTGTCTCTCCTACTTTAGTCGGAACGGATTCGATGAAAAGGGTCCTTATGAAGGGTAAATAGAAATTGGCAAATCACGTTGTGGTCATACGTAGGTAAGAAAATGTTCTTGCTAGAAACCTACAAACCACGTAAAAACTTGCAACAACAATTAGAGGACGTCTAACTTGTTTTTGCAGCAAGTGCTATGTGATGTGATATGGCCAGAAGATGTGATGAATGATATATGTGATGTATGAGATTGATCATATTCTTGTAATAGGAATCACGACTTGCATGTCGATGAGTATGACAACCGGCAGGAGCCATAGGAGTTGTCTTTATTATTTTGTATGACCTGCGTGTCATTGAATAACGCCATGTAAATTACTTTACTTTGTTGCTAAACGCGTTAGCCATAGAAGTAGAAGTAATCGTTGGCGTGACGACTTCATGAAGACACAATGATGGAGATCATGGTGTCATGCCGGTGACGAAGATGATCATGGTGCCCCGAAGATGGAGATCAAAGGAGTATGATGATATTGGCCATATCATGTCACTATTTGATTGCATGTGATGTTTATCATGTTTTTGCATCTTATTTGCTTAGAACGACGGTAGTAAGTAAGATGATCCCTTATGATAATTTCAAGAAAGTGTTCACCCTAACTATGCACCGTTGCGAAGGTTCGTTGTTTTGAAGCACCACGTGATGATCGGGTGTGATAGATTCTAACGTTCGAATACAACGGGTGTTGACGAGCCTAGCATGTATAGACATGGCCTCGGAACACACGCAATACACTTAGGTTGACTTGACGAGCCTAGCATGTACAGACATGGCCTCAGAACACGGAGGACCGAAAGGTCGAGCATGAGTCGTATAGAAGATACGATCAACATGGAGATGTTCACCGATCTTGACTAGTCCGTCTCACGTGATGATCGGACACGGCCTAGTTAACTCGGATCATGTTTCACTTAGATGACTAGAGGGATGTCTATCTGAGTGGGAGTTCATTAAATAATTGGATTATATGAACTTAATTATCATGAACTTAGTCTAAAATCTTTACACTATGTATTGTAGATCAAATGGCCAACGTTGTCCTCAATTTCAACGCGTTCCTAGAGAAAACCAAGCTGAAAGATGATGGCAGCAACTATACGGACTGGGTCCGGAACCTGAGGCTCATCCTCATAGTAGCCAAGAAAGATTATGTCTTAGAAGCACCGCTAGGTGAAGCACCAATCCCACAGAACCAAGACGTTATGAACGCTTGGCAATCACGTGCTGATGATTACTCCCTCGTTCAGTGCGGCATGCTTTACAGCTTAGAACCGGGTCTCCAAAAGCGTTTTGAGAAACATGGAGCATATGAGATGTTCGAGGAGCTGAAATTGGTTTTCCAAGCTCATGCCCGGGTCGAGAGATATGATGTCTCCGACAAGTTCTTCAGCTGTAAAATGGAGGAGAATAGTTCTGTTAGTGAGCACATACTCAGAATGTCTGGGTTGCACAACCGCTTATCCCAGCTGGGAGTTAATCTCCCGGATGACGCGGTCATTGACAGAATCCTCCAGTCGCTTCCACCAAGCTACAAGAGCTTTGTGATGAACTACAATATGCAGGGGATGGAAAAGACCATTCCTGAGGTATATTCAATGCTGAAATCAGCGGAAGGGGAGATCAGAAAAGAACATCAAGTGTTGATGGTGAATAAAACCACTAAGTTCAAGAAGGGCAAGGGTAAGAAGAACTTCAAGAAGGACGGCAAGGGAGTTGCCGCACCCGGTAAACCAGTTACTGGGAAGAAGTCAAAGAATGGACCCAAGCCCGAGACTGAGTGCTTTTATTGCAAGGGAAGTGGTCACTGGAAGCGGACTGCCCCAAATACTTAGCGGACAAGAAGAAGGCCGGCAACACCAAAGGTATATGTGATATACAAGTTATTGATGTGTACCTTACCAGTACTCGTAGTAGCTCCTGGGTATTTGATACCGGTGCGGTTGCTCATATTTGTAACTCAAAACAGGAACTACGGAATAAACGGAGACTGGCGAAGGACGAGGTGACGATGCGCGTCGAGAATGGTTCCAAGGTCGATGTGATCTCCGTCGGCACGCTACCTCTGCATCTACCCACGGGATTAGTATTAAACCTCAATAATTGTTATTTAGTGCCAGCTTTGAGCATGAACATTGTATCTGGATCTCGTTTAATTCAAGATGGCTACTCATTTAAATCCGAGAATAATGGTTGTTCTATTTATTTGAGAGATATGTTTTATGGTCATGCCCCGCTGGTCAATGGTTTATTTTTGATGAATCTCGAACGTGATGTTACACATGTTCATAGTGTGAATACCAAAAGATGTAAAGTTGATAACGATAGTCCCACATACTTGTGGCACTGCCGCCTTGGTCACATTAGTGTCAAGCGCATGAAGAAGCTCCATGCAGATGGGCTTTTGGAGTCTCTTGATTACGAATCATTTGACACGTGCGAACCATGCCTCATGGGTAAGATGACCAAGACTCCGTTCTCCGGAACAATGGAGCGAGCAACCAACTTATTGGAAATCATACATACCGATGTGTGTGGTCCAATGAGTGTTGAGGCTCGCGGAGGATATCGTTATGTTCTCACTCTCACTGATGATTTAAGTAGATATGGGTATGTCTACCTCATGAAACACAAGTCTGAAACCTTTGAAAAGTTCAAGGAATTTCAGAGTGAAGTTGAGAATCAACGTGACAGGAGAATAAAATTCCTGCGATCAGATCGTGGTGGAGAATATTTAAGTCACGAGTTTGGTGCACACTTAAGGAAATGTGGAATAGTTTCACAACTCACGCCACCTGGAACACCTCAGAGAAATGGTGTGTCCGAACGTCGTAATCGCACTCTATTGGATATGGTGCGATCTATGATGTCTCTTACCGATTTACCGCTCTCATTTTGGGGTTATGCTTTAGAGACTGCCGCATTCACTTTAAATAGGGCACCGTCTAAATCCGTTGAGACGACACCGTATGAATTATGGTTTGGGAAGAAACCTAAGCTGTCGTTTCTAAAATTTTGGGGATGCGATGCTTATGTCAAGAAACTTCAACCTGAAAAGCTCGAACCCAAATCGGAAAAATGCGTCTTCATAGGATACCCTAAGGAAACTATTGGGTATACCTTCTACCTCAGATCCGAAGGCAAGATCTTCGTTGCCAAGAACGGGTCCTTTCTAGAGAAGGAGTTTCTCTCGAAAGAATTGAGTGGGAGGAAAGTGGAACTTGATGAGGTGATAGTCACCCCTTCCGAACCGGAAAGTAGCGAAGCGCGGGAAAATGTTCCTGTGGTGCCTACACCGACTGGGGAGGAAGTTAATGATGATGATCATCAAACTTCAGATCAAGTTACTGAACTTCGTAGGTCCACAAGGACACGTTCCACACCAGAGTGGTACGGCAACCCTGTCCTGGAAATCATGTTGTTAGACAACGCTGAACCTTCGAACTATGAAGAAGCGATGGCGGGCCCGGATTCCGACAAATGGCTAGAAGCCATGAAATCCGAGATAGAATCCATGTATGAAAACAAAGTATGGACTTTGACTGACTTGCCCGTTGAGCGGCGAGCCATAGAAAACAAATGGATCTTTAAGAAGAAGACGGACGCAGATGGTAATGTGACCATCTACAAAGCTCGACTTGTCGCTAAGGGTTATCGACAAGTTCAAGGGGTTGACTACGATGAGACTTTCTCACCCGTAGCGAAGCTGAAGTCCGTCCGAATCATGTTAGCAATTGCCGCATACTATGATTATGAGATATGGCAGATGGACGTCAAAACGGCATTCCTTAACGGCTTCCTTAAGGAAGAGTTGTATATGATGCAGCCGGAAGGTTTTGTCGATCCTAAGAATGCTAACAAAGTATGCAAGCTCCAGCGCTCAATCTATGGGCTGGTGCAAGCATCTCGGAGTTGGAACATTCGCTTTGATGAGATGATCAAAGCGTTTGGGTTTACGCAGACTTATGGAGAAGCCTGTGTTTACAAGAAAGTGAGTGGGAGCTCTGTAGCATTTCTCATATTATATGTGGATGACATACTATTGATGGGAAATGATATAGAATTCTTGGAAAGTATAAAGGCCTATTTGAATAAGTGTTTTTCAATGAAGGACCTTGGAGAAGTTGCTTATATATTAGGCATCAAGATCTATAGAGATAGATCAAGACGCCTCATTGGTCTTTCACAAAGTACATACCTTGACAAGATATTGAAGAAGTTCAGTATGGATCAGTCCAAGAAGGGGTTCTTGCCTGTATTGCAAGGTGTGCAATTGAGCACGGCTCAATGCCCGACCACGGCAGAAGATATAGAAAAGATGAGTGTCATCCCCTATGCCTCGGCCATAGGGTCTATTATGTATGCCATGCTGTGTACTAGACCTGATGTAAACCTTGCCGTAAGTTTGGTAGGAAGGTACCAAAGTAATCCCGGCATGGAACACTGGATAGCGGTCAAGAATATCCTGAAGTACCTGAAGAGGACTAAGGATATGTTTCTCGTTTATGGAGGTGACAAAGAGCTCGTCGTAAAGGGTTACGTCGACGCTAGCTTCGACACAGATCTGGATGACTCGAAGTCACAGACCAGATACGTGTATATTTTGAATGGAGGAGCAGTAAGCTGGTGCAGTTGCAAGCAAAGCGTTGTGGCGGGATCTACATGTGAAGCGGAGTACATGGCAGCCTCGGAGGCAGCACAGGAAGCAGTCTGGATGAAGGAGTTCATTACCGACCTAGGGGTGATTTCCAATGCGTCGGGCCCGATGACTCTCTTCTGTGACAACACTGGAGCTATTACCCTTGCCAAGGAGCCCAGGTTTCACAGGAAGACCAGGCATATCAAGCGTCGCTTCAACTCCATTCGTGAAAGTGTTCAAAATGGAGACATAGATATTTGTAAAGTACACACGGACCTGAATGTAGCAGATCCGTTGACTAAACCTCTCCCTAGGGCAAAACATGATCAACACCAGGACGCAATGGGTATTCGAATTATCACAATGTAACTAGATTATTGACTCTAGTGCAAGTGGGAGACTGTTGGAAATATGCCCTAGAGGCAATAATAAATGGTTATTATTATATTTCTTTGTTCATGATAATCGTCTATTATTCATGCTATAATTGTATTGTCCGGAAATCGTAATACATGTGTGAATGCATAGACCACAACGTGTCCCTAGTAAGCCTCTAGTTGACTAGCTCGTTGATCAACAGATAGTCATGGTTTCCTGACTATGGACATTGGATGTCATTGATAACGGGATCACATCATTAGGAGAATGATGTGATGGACAAGACCCAATCCTAAGCATAGCATAAAAGATCGTGTAGTTTTGTTTGCTAGAGCTTCTCCAATGTCAAGTATCTTTTCCTTAGACCATGAGATCTTGCAACTCCCGGATACCGTAGGAGTGCTTTGGGTGTGCCAAACGTCACAACATAACTGGGTGATTATAAAGGTGCACTACGGGTATCTCCGAAAGTGTCTGTTGGGTTGGCACGGATCGAGACTGGGATTTGTCACTCCGTGTGACGGAGAGGTATCTCTGGGCCCACTCGGTAATGCATCATCATAATGAGCTCAATGTGACTAAGGCGTTAGTCACGGGATCATGCATTGTGGTACGAGTAAAGAGACTTGCCGGTAACGAGATTGAACAAGGTATTGGGATACCGACGATCGAATCTCGGGCAAGTAACATACCGTTTGACAAAGGGAATTGCATACGGGATTGATTGAATCCTCGACACCGTGGTTCATCCGATGAGATCATCGTGGAACATGTGGGAGCCAACATGGGTATCCAGATCCCGCTGTTGGTTATTCACCAGAGAGGCGTCTCGGTCATGTCTGCATGTCTCCCGAACCCGTAGGGTCTACACACCTAAGGTTCGGTGACGCTAGGGTTGTAGAGATATATGTATGCGGAAACCCGAAAGTTGTTCGGAGTCCCAGATGAGATCCCGGACGTCACGAGAGGTTCCGGAATGGTCCGGAGGTGAAGAATTATATATAGGAAGTCAAGTTTCGGCCACCGGGAAAGTTTCGGGGGTTACCGGTATTGTACCGGGACCACCGGAAGGGTCCCGGGGGTCCACCGGGTGGGGCCACCTATCCCGGAGGGCCCCGTGGGCTGAAGTGGGAAGGGAACCAGCCCCTAGTGGGCTGGGCGCCCCCCCATGGGCCTCCCCCCATGCGCCTAGGGTTGGGAACCCTAGGGTGGGGGGACTTCCCACTTGCCTTGGGGGGCAAGGCACCCCCTTCCCCCCTTTGGCCGCCGCCCCCCCCCCACCCTAGATGGGATCTGGCTTGCGCCCCCCTCCCAGGGGGCCTATATAAGGGGGGGGGAGGGAGGGCAGCAACCTACAGCCTTGGGCGCCTCCCTCTCCCCTTGCTACACCTCTCTCTCTCTCTCGCAGAAGCTCGGCGAAGCCCTGCCGGAGACCCGCTACATCCACCACCACGCCGTCGTGCTGCTGGATCTCCATCAACCTCTCCTCCCCCCTTGCTTGATCAAGAAGGAGGAGACGTCGCTGCACCGTACGTGTGTTGAACGCGGAGGTGCCGTCCGTTCGGCACTCAGTCATCGGTGATTTGGATCACGGCGAGTACGACTCCGTCATCCACGTTCATTGGAACGCTTCCGCTCGCGATCTACAAGGGTATGTAGATGCACTCCTTTCCCCTCGTTGCTAGTAGACTCCATAGATGCATCTTGGTGAGCGTAGGAAAATTTTAAAATTATGCTACGATTCCATCACTAACTTTATTGTTTTCATGAATTCATTACAATCTCTGAGCACCCATTACACAATTCAACTCATTGTACTAAATTTTTTTACTTCCTACCACTCTTATTATCCATATCAAAATCTCAACTACTCAGCTCCAGCTTGCTTCTGATTTGAACATTCCCTAGCAAAATGTCCTGCTTCCTTGCAGCGAAAACAAATGACTTCCGACATGTCTTGGGGCTTCTTTGTGATTATGTAGGTTCCTTGGATTCTTGGCTTCTTTTCTGGACATTGACCAGCGTAATGACCTAATCCTTGCACCTGTAACAAGTGATATGACTCGGGTCCTTCTTTGCAGAAGTTGGGTTGTTCTGGGGTTGCCTTCGTTTTCTCTTCCTGGATTTCTCTGTAATGATCAAAGCTTCTATTTCCTGAGGGTCAAACTTCACTTCTGCTGTCGGGAAATCTCCGGGATACTCTTCTCTTTCCTTTGTGCAATACTGAGAATAATGTCCTTCTCCTCCACATGAATAGCAAGCGTTGGAGTAAAATCTGTTTAGGCCTTCTTCTTCAGGGTCTTCAACAACGTCCTTCATCACGGGTTCCTCTAAACTTTCCCTAAGGGCTTCTTTCTACTGCTTGGTAATTTCTTGTACCTTGGGGTAAATGTGACACTGATCAGGGTAGTGTGTAGTTCCTTCACACAGGAAACAAGTAACTTGCCCAGTCGGGCACTCTTCGGTTGGGTGATTCTCCTCACAATGAGGGCATCCATCCTTGTGTTCCTCCTGGGTGTGTCCTATTTCTCCGCAAATCTTGCAAGCACAAGGTTTCTTCTTCGGGTTATCATAGTTCTTCCGAATAAGACGAGATCTCAACAGAGTCTTCTTGAATTCCTCCCAAGTTCTTTCTCCGTTACAACCCTGTATGGCATGATGCATTTTCCACCAGGTTGCAGCACTTTTTGTAAAGTACCGAAGAGTGTATTGAACCTCATACTTGCTTCCAATCAAGTTGTTCCTGAAGTGATCCTCCATATTTTGAATCCATAGTTCTACCTCCGGCCGAGTCATCGGTCCAGAGAACACAAGTCCATCTTCATTCATCTATTGGTTCCAAGGGTTTTGGGGTGAGATATGAGAGAGGTGGGGAGGGATACACATAATACAAACAATAGTTTTGAAGAAACCGGTTTTATTTTTGTGGCTGTCGGAAAAACATCAAACAAATGACAGCTCACAAATCGTTGCATCTAACGTAAGTATATAACAGGAGTTTGGTCTTCTAAAGGTCAAATAAATCTTTAGTCTTCAAATTCTTCGAGTCTTCGAAGTCTTCAAATGATGAAATCCTCTTTACTCTGAAGTGGTTATCAGTTGTCCGATATCTAGTCCTTCATGGAGTGGCTTCAGCTGATCCTCCGAGTGGTCAAAAGGGGATATGGTATGTTCTAACTATTTGAGGTAAGAGGGACTATTTGATAAAATCAGAAAAGATGAGGAGTAGGGGTCTTTTTAAAAGTATAATTTTAGAGATTTCCTGTCCTAGTGGCTTTCCAATTTCTAGGGTCACGTCCTACAGTCAACATGTGCTCTGATACCATATCTGTAGTGA
The DNA here is from genome assembly GCF_018294505.1 of Triticum aestivum. Classification (NCBI taxonomy): domain Eukaryota; kingdom Viridiplantae; phylum Streptophyta; class Magnoliopsida; order Poales; family Poaceae; genus Triticum; species Triticum aestivum. The sequence continues at coordinate 220,210,139 of NC_057796.1, read as the reverse complement.
CCCGACCTCAGACGGTCAAGTCTCTGTGTTTCTGTGCCATCCCTGGATCAGTATGCTGGCACACACAGTACATCAATGTATATATCAAAGTGCAATCACATGTATAAATAACGTAAAACTGATATATACCTCATAATACTCAGCGGAAACAATTAAACAGGGGTGGAGTCCCATCAACGCCATCGGCAAGTTGAGTGTAGACCGTAACCCTGTATCATAACTCTTACTCGTCGAAGAGAATCCTGCAACATGATACGTTGCAGCCGTGTAGGTCAGTACATTGAATGTACCGGCAAGATCACAACATGAGAAAACATATGATAAAACTATACTATATGCAATATGGCTTTTGTGGCTCTGTATCTGAGTTTTGTTTGCGTAAAAGCTGGTTTTATTTTCCCTACATCAAAGGAATTAACCGGAGTCTGTACTACGGAGTTTTCTATCATGACATGGTTCCGCCAACCGATGTCTCATAGCCCAAAATCATCATAACTTGCCCACAATTATGTTATCAGTCCGGTGTTGAGAGTTCCGAGATAGATCCAAGTCCATAGGCTCAAATTGTCCATAACCGGGGACACGGCTAATCGATTAGGTTTAAACCCTCTACAGAGGTTGGTACACTTTACCCACAAGATTCGATCCCTCTTTTTACGTTCTCACACTTCAGGGTGTTTGAGAACAAGATGACCGAAACATGGTCTTCCAAAGAGTTCCTCTGACCACTGTCCGGTGCTCATCCAATCCTACCGTAGTTCTACATCTGCTAGCACCGTCCCAGCCAGAGTCACAACTAAGGTCAACCAAGCCAGAGCCCATAGTGACTTGCGGTTGCACAGGTAAGCTTCCGGGCATGAAGTATTCTTCCGTCTCTTTGAGTCTGGGTGAAGCTTTCCGCAAGATGTCATGGCGCTTCTCCATGCATCCCGGCCATCCACTGGTTTCTCCAGGGTGCCCGTCAACCGTCCTTCACCCAGTAGTGTGTATTGAATTCTTGTCTCGAGTCTTGAAGTCTTGAGGCCTTGAAGATGTAGTCCTCGCATATGCCATCATGGAGTTGTCGTCATTGACGTAGAGTCCTCCTTCTTCACACCACTCTCGTGCACTCATACCAAACCCCGTCTACTATAGCGTAGCATTAAAATAAATAACGTCCCGGGCTTGGTAACAGGGTGATGGGTTCCTACCTCATGCATACTACTCAACTACAAGAATTCAATATCACTACTGGAGGGATTGTTGCAAATATGACACTAAATGCAATAAAACATAGGTATGAAAAACATGGTCAAAGTGAACTTGCCTGGTATTACTTGATGAAGATAACAAAACTCTCGGAATAATGACTTGGTAGAACTATTCGTCACTCCGTTGAAAATCTATATAGTCAAACATAGCATTCATATAAGCAAACATACTAGCAAGCAATTCTAACACTCATAATAAAACCAACAAATAAATTGCAAAACAACAAGGGACACCAAATAAGAACAAAGGACAACTACACAACAAAACTAATAAAGAAAACTCTAAGACATAACACAAAATAGTTTTGTCCTAAGTAAAAACTTAACAACAATTAAAACACTAAACTTATAAATTAACAGAAAATACAAAGTAAAACAACTAAGTTAACAGAAGGTATTTTTCATAAAATTTTATTTGCAAAAAGAAACAAATAAAAAGCTTTTTATGAAACAGTAACTATGACCTAAACAAGTTTTCATACAAAACTAAATAAAATAATTTTTTTGAAATAAAAATAAAATTTTCTTTGGTTGACTAACAGAAACAAAACTAAATTTGTCAAAAGTGACAAAAAGAAATAATTTAAAACTAATAAAAACAATAAAGAAAAGACTAAAACAACACTATTACTAAAACAGTACTGTTTTGCTAAAAACTTAATTTAAAATTAAACTAAAAATAAATAAATATATCCTACTGGATAGACAAAACCATAATAAAACAGTAGCAAAAAGAATCAATCAAAAATATTTTATAAAACTCAAACTAGAGCCAAAACAGTGTTTGAAGCATATTTGAAATAATTCAAATTTAAACTACTCAAATTTGCAAACTAAGTATGCAAACAAAAACTTCAACAAATTTGTGACACAATGCAAAAAGAATCACTCAAATTGAATCTAAAATATAAAAGTTATAAGCTATGTAAAATTGAAACTATTTCTGTTTTTAAAACAGAAACGAAAATAAACTAAAAAAAACAAACGAGCAGGTACTACGCGTCGGGCTGCTATTGGGCCTAAGCAATGGGCGATCTCAACTGAACGACGCTCGGTCGTAAACTAAATAAAACGCGTACGGTTAAACAGAAAAAAAACGCTCGGCTAAACCGGCTAGATTTGAACCGATCTAAACCTAATAAAGCCGTAACTAACCGGAACTAAACCGATCTAATAAAAAAATGTAACCGATCGTTAGATCTAATCTACGCCGTCAATAATAGATCGGACGGTGGAGGTTGCTTATAGCGGTGGTGGCGACTCCAGCGAGGTCGTCGGCGGCGGTGGCGGCTCGGACGTCGGTGGCGGTGGCGCTCCGGTCGTCGACGATGAAGATGGAGGGGTCGGGGCGATGTAGCGGGCGACGACGAGTCCAACGGTGGTCGTGGTGTCGGAGGAGATGGTCGGAGGTGGTCGACGACGAGCTCGAGGCGGCGGATGGCGTTCGGTGATGGATGGCGACGACGCTCCGGCGGCTCTGGAGCTCGGGCGAGGGCACGGGGAGGTGCGTTGGACGGTGTAGAGGCGATTGGTAGAAGTGGTGGGGCTCGGGGGCAACGAAGAGAGTGGCCTGGGCGGCAATGGCGCGGTGGTGGAGGCGGAGCTCCGGCGAGGGATTGCACGCGAGGGAGAGGGGTTCGGGACGGCTTTTGGGGCGGAACGGAGAGAGGGGGGGGTATTTATAGAGGGGAGGGCGACTTGGGAGAGGGGGCGAGCGGGGATCGCGATCCCTTGAGATCCGGGATTCGGCGGCGGCGGCGCGATCCTGCTGCGGCGGTTGCGTGCGGAGGAGGAAGGCGACGGCGGGGTCCCACGCGTCAGTGAGCGCGGGAAGGGTGCGAGGGGATCAGGCGACCGGGGCAGAGGCGTTTCGGGCGTGCGCGCCGCTGTGGGCTGAAAGGCCAGTGGGCCGGTGCGGTGCGGGAAGAGAGAGAGAGGAACAGTGCTGGGCTTCGGCCTGGTACTGTTCGAGGATTTTCTTTTTATTCTTTTCACAGACAACAAAATAAAAAGAAACAACAAATAATAATAAAAAGTATATAGGCATATAATATATCAAAATTTTCATAAAAAGAAATCCTAAAACATGAACATATTTTCCAGTCCAAATAAAATCATCAAAACTTTAAATAAAGCGAACAGAGCTACTGTTGCAATAAAGCTCAACAAAAATCATTTTTTAAATACCAAAATGATTTTCAAAATTATTTTCTCCTAATTTTCCATTGAAGGGAATCATTTTACCCTTATTTCCATTTATTTATTTTTAGGAGAAAAATAATTTGAATAAAATCCAAAAAATTCCAAATTTGAAAGGGAGTTTCAAAATACTTCCAATGACTTTCAATTTGATTCTTTGTAACTTCCAACTCATATTTCATATAATTGAAGAAGTCATTTTATCTTCTCTCGTGAAAATCATTGAGTTGCATAAAGTTTACGAATTTGAAATATTTCCAAATGGAATTCAAATCCTTTCAAAACCCTTTTCATTTATTTAAAAGGAAGAAGTCATATCATCTTCACTCTAGGGTTTTGTGATGAAATAATTTGAATTCATGGAGATCATAAATGCAAGGGCGAAAGTTTGGGAAAGTCATTTCATTCCCTCTCATTTAACTTTCAAAATTTTCAAATTTCACTCAGTTCCACACAATCAAACAAACAATCAATCAAAACTATTTATTTAATATAACATTACAAAATTTAGAATTTTGGGATGTTACACTGTGTGTCTAAGGCAAATGGTAACAGGAGGCAGGGGACATGATGTTTACCCAGGTTCGAGCCCTCTCGATGGAGGTAATACCCTACTTCCTGCTTGATTGATCTTGATGGTATGAGTATTACAAGAGTTGATCTACCACGAGATCGTAGAGGCTAAACCCTAGAAGCCTGCCTATGGTCTGATTGTTGTTGTCCTACGGACTAAACCCTCCGGTTTATATAGGCACCGGAGGGGGCTAGGGTTACACAGAGTCGGTTACAAGGGAGGAGATCTACATATCCGTATTACCAAGCTTGCCTTCCACGCCAAGGAGAGTCCCATCCGGACACGGGTCGAAGTCTTCAATCTTGTATCTTCATAGTCCAACAGTCCGGCCAAAGGATACAGTCCGACTGTCCGAGGACCCCCTAATCCAGGACTCCCTTAGTAGCCCCTGAACCAGGCTTCAATGACGATGCGTCCAGCGCGCAGATTGTCTTCGGCATTGCAAGGTGGGTTCCTCCTCCGAATACTCCATAGAAGATTTTGAACACAAGGATGGTGTCCGGCTCTGCAAAACAAATTCCACATCCCACCGTAGAGAGAATAATATATCCACAAATCTAATCTGCTGACACATCATGACATCATACTACGGCCTGGTCATTATTCGAACCGTTTTTCTCAACCAGCCACTGCACATATCGCGAGGCAGTTTCCTTGGCACGTCTTGTCAAAGCAGAGATCGTGTCCCCTTATCACGGGATTCTCATCAATACGGGTGTGGGTAACCCAACCGCGCCATCAATTACGGCGCTTCTGGAATAAGCGGTTTTACCAGGCAAGTGGGGAGGCGCAGAATACCTGCTGCCTTTATAAGGGGATAAGGACTCCCTTTCGCACCCACGCTTTCTACTTCCCGATCCATTCCCCTCCGCCCAACCTCCAGCGCCCAAGTGTTCATCTTCTCTGCCCACAAAGGCCTTCCGAAAATGTCCGGATCTGGAGCAGGAGGCAAATGGATGGCCTCTACCGTTTGGGAGAAGGATATCAAAAAGCTTCGGGAGGCCGGGTATCTGGCCAAGAAAATCAGCCATCGTCTCCCGACGGCGGGACAGATTATCCCTACTCCGGAACCCCACGAGAGGGTTGTATTCCTCCCTCACTTTGTCCGCGGGCTAGGGTTTCCCCTCCACCCGTTCGTTCGCGACATCATGTATTACTATGGGATCGATCTTCACGATCTGTCTCCTAATTCCTTCCTCAACATCTCGACATTCATTGTCGTGTGCGAGGCTTTTCTCCGCATCTCGCCACACTTCGGCTTATGGCTGAAGATTTTTAATGTGAAGCCCAAGGTGGTGGGCGGCGAGCACGCCGAGTGCGGGGGCGCTATGGTAAGCACGATGCCCAATGTCATATGGCCAACAGGAACCTTTAACGATTCTGTCAAGGAGTGGCAACGGCAGTGGTTTTATATCACTGAGCCGCGCGGCACAGAATGGGCCGCTATTCCCGAGTTTCGATCCGGTGCCCCCCTGCGGCTTACATCCTGGGTCAAGAAGGGCCTGGACTGGTCCTCGTCCGATGAACTGTCGGTGCTCCAGACGCGCGTTAAAGATATGGGAGACAAGAACATTGAACTTGTCAATGTAGTCCAGGTGATGTTAGTTCGCCGGATCCTGCCTTGTCAACACCGGACTTGCAATCTATGGGAATTCAATCCGGCCAGGCACCAAACCTTGTCAGAGATTTTCGGCTCCTCGCACAAGGACATTTGGAAGGTGCTTTTCAAGTCCAGCAAATCATGGCCGGACTCCGCCGAGGACCGCGGGTACCAACTGTCCCGCCCTGCAAGTTCGGTAAGTCATCAAACTTTTTATCCGCGTAACCCAAAGGAAGCCCTTAACGTGTTTTATACAACTCTCCCAGGGCTAGACAAAGAAGGTGGAGTGGATCCATTGTCCGCCCCTGCTGCCCGAAGAACCGTCCGTCCCACTTCTGACGAAGATGCTGGTCCGGGCGCCTTACATGGCGCCGAAGAAGACGGCCGAGAAGGAGGCCAAAAAGACCCGGGGCGGCCTTCGTCGCCGCGGCACTTCGGACACAATATTCGAAGCTCTGATGCCCGTTCCGCCTCCGAAGAGGACGAGGAGGAGGAGGAAGATGAATCCCCTGTGGGGGAAGAAAGAAGAGGACGACCTCTGTACACTTGGAGGCCGAGCCGCCCAAAAGGGGAAAGGCTCCTCTTCCGGAGGAGTCCACTGCCGCCGCCGACAGCGGCTCGGCGTGGGATCCCAGGGCCCAGCCCCTGGTGAACTCGTGAGTATATAAAATCCGAGTACGTTTATGCGTCCAGACTCATCATGGCATAGTATGTTAACCTAAGCCATATTTTTGTAGTCTGGCGAGGTCCCGTACCAAACAATCCTCATCAGAGGATTCACTGAGCTCGGATGCTATGGAGAGCGGGACGCCCCCAAAGACCCCTTCCTCCAAACAGGTGCATAACACCGAGGCTTCGTCTCAGAAGGACCCCGGCCAAGGAGGAGAGGAAAAGACCGTGAAGGCGGCGCCTGGAAGTCAAACTTCAGGGGCCGAACACATGGGGGAGAAAATTCCCATGGGAGCTGACGGCGGGGGCCATCTTGAATTCGGCTCCCAGCCGGGTGCAGTTCCGAAGATCAATACGGCTCCAGAATCAGGCAGGCGGCGTCTCCCAGCTAGAGGGGGCATACCGGCAACCTCTGTCCAACCAGAGGTGTCAGATGCTTTGTTGGTGGCGCTGAAGAGCGCCTCCATCGTCGATCAACACCGTGCCCTTATGGGTGCGGTGATTGAGAAGATTCAGTGTGCTGAGAATGGACTGAATGGAGCCTGTATCAGCCCTATAAAAGGTTTTGAGGTATGTTTTTCAAAGAGTGTCATGGTATCAATAGTAGCCCCTGATACACTGTTCGGTGAAAGGAAAGAACCGGACAGAGGATCAAATTTATGTTCGCAGGAAGACTCATTGAATGACATATATTTCTCTTCTGTATAAGCAGGCGTCTGTAGTGGCTGCTGCCGCTCATACTTCGGAGATCTCCGGACTGAATCAAAATCTGGAGCGGGCTAAAGAAGAACTTGGCGAGTTGAAAATGCAGTTGGGGGATAAACAAGGTATGCACAAGTCTTGTTCGCGTTTATTGGGAATGAATTTTTAGTATGATGAAATAAGCTTCATGATTTGCGCTAGGGATGGTGACCGAAGTCAAGGCTCTTAAGGAGGCTGTGGCCGAGGCCGAGAAAAAGGCAGCCATAGAGCAGGCTCTTCGTGAGAAGCACGAGGCCAGGGTTATTAAAGCTGAGCAGGAGCTGGAAGAGGCCGTGAGGAAATGCGAGACCTTGGAGTAGAGTTTAACGGAGAAAGAATCCGAACTCACCAAGGCGCATCAGGCCATGAACGATGCCTGGGGGGAAACCCAAAGCGCCCTGCAGGGGATCCAAGAGGCGAGAAAGATCGCGACGGGTAAGGCTTTTTCCATGTAAAGCAAGTATTTGAGGGGAAAATTATGTTTCTAATTTTGAATTCGGATTTCTCAGGGGTATTTGCCGAGCTGCCCCGCGGCATATCAGATGCCGCCCAATTCTACCGAGCCGAAGAAAGGAACACCGCGGATAAGCTCTTCTGGTCGCAGTATTTGGCACCGAATTATCCGGTGCCTTTTGCCGATCAACTGAAATAGCTGATCGAACTGCATAAGGCGGCGGAACTAGCCATGTAAGATTTGATTATCCGGCTATGGCCTGCCTAGCCGATTCCAAGCAGTTACTTCGGGCTCGTGAAGCGGCTTGTAAGCGCTTGCCCTCGACTTGACGTCATCAAGCCGACTGGCCTTCGCCCGCGCAAAGGTGCACTGGGGGAAGATGGATGCTGAGAAGCTGATGACCGAAGGGCCGTAAGAGGGGAAGGGGCACCGCAAGCCCGAATTATATTATGAAAGTGTCCTAAAAGGATCCTACCTTGCAGCGGAGCTATGCACCAAGGACATTATATTTTCATGAATGCCAATCATGTTGTCCTTTGTAATGTTTGAACAAGGTCATTTATTTATTGCCTGTTATATAAAATTTTACCCTCCTGTGCGGCCATTTTATATGTTAAACCTGAGAGTTGGCCAGTCGTCGGCTTCTGCCCCCACGTAAGAAGTACGGGGGTGTTCGGGATAAACCTGAGCACTCTTTATCCCAGTTTTGGGTCCTTCGAAGGAGGTGCTCAGCACAACGAACCAGGCAATTAGACTATAGGGCTTTATCACTCTCACTTAGCCATAGGAGCTTTAGTAAGGTAGGCGCAGCCCCTGGTGTTCGGAAGACCGTACTAGGTGCTCTATAAGCACCTGATCGGAGGAAAAACCGATCCATCGCACGCTGCATTGGTTATGGCATTATGCGGGAGAAATCCTTAAAGATTTTGTGACCTCTCGAACAGCTGACCAGCTCTCGCCGTATCATGACATTCAGTTTTTGGCTTTCTCTACTGAGGTGCTCGTCCAGAAGAACCGGGACACAATCGCAGTAGTTCTCCCAGTGCTACCTTAGCTGATATAGCGGAACGTAAGGTACCAAAACATGGGAGCCGGGCAAACCCAACTATTGACCCAAGACATGATTCAGAGCTGATGCATATAATGCTATAGGTTCGGGGTGTCGAACTTCCATGAAGGTGTTCGGACTTTATTGCCGTGTTATGGGTAAAATGAAGCCCCTGGCATATTTTAAGGCATATCGCTGTGTATGGATGCCACTTGACAAAAGAATTTCAATAAGAAATAACAGCAGGTAAGTGTCATATAAATCCACATGTTGTATTTGAATAGTAGGTCTATGCGTATGAGTACAGGTAATGTGATAAAAAAAGGAATATGATTGCGGAATCTGCTGAGACCAGGGGGGAGAAGCTGAGTGCGGATCCGTAGTATAGCCGGATGGTCATTGCGGGGAATGTCTAAAGATTCCCTTGCGCGTTCAAGCTCCCTCCGCATCGCCCGTCCTGGTCGGCGCAAAGGTGAACCTGCGAAGGAAATGTAAGAAATGTTTGCGTGCCGGAGAGCGGTTGAGCCGCTGAGTGCGGCCTGTCCTGGCCTTCGCTGGAGTGTTTAATTGAGCTCTGGACGAGCCGGGCTATCCTTCTGTGAAGTAGTTCGGAGTCCCTTGACGGTGTCCGGGAGCTTGGACGTCGACTGTAAGGTGCTGCTCGTGGCTTCTGCTGTTAAGGCAGTGGTGTACCACTGGTGCCGAGGGAGGGTTCGGCCTTGCCATTAACCGTGATGACGCCGCATGGACCGGGCATCTTGAGCTTATGGTAGGCATAATGTGGCACCGCGTTGAATCGAGCGAACGCGGTTCGTCCGAGCAGTGCCTGATAATCACTGCGGAAAGGGACGATTTCGAAGATTAACTCTTCGGTACGGTAATTTTCTGGTGATCCGAAGACTACCTCGAGGGTAATGGAGCCTATACAGCTGGCTTCCACACCTGCTATAATGCCTCTGAAAGTGGCTTTAGTGGGTTTGATCACCGAATGATCGATGCCCATCTTGCGCACTGTGTCCTGGTAAAGTAGATTTAGACTGCTGCCTCCGTCCATAAGGACTCGTGTGAGGTGGAACCCGTCAATTATTGGGTCAAGGACTAGTGCGGCTGGATTACCCTGATTGGCGTTAATCGGACGATCCATGCGGTTGAAGGTGACCGGCCCTAGTTTATATTGTGGGACGACTAGTTCCGTTAAGTCGGCATCCCTAAGGGTGCATATCCGGTCCGAGTTGGGAATTTGGGTGGTGTTTACCACATTCACCGATTGAATATGCGAGGGAAATTTCTTTTGCCCTCCTGTGTTCGGTGATCTGGGCTCTTCGTTGCCATCACCGCTTTGAGACCCCCTTCTCCGTTTTTGGCGCCTGCCCTGCCGGCTTGTTTGAAGACCCAGCATTCTCTGTTGGTATGGGTGGCTGGCGTTCCTGGGGTGCCATGAATTTGGCATTGGCGATCGAGTATGCGGTCCAGACTGGATGGACCCGAATTGTTATTTTTGAGTGGCCCTTTCTGCTGACCGGACTTTGGGCCCCTGAACCCGGCATTAACTGCTGTATCTTCGGCGTTTTCACCATATTTGCGGCGCTTGTGTTTGTTGCGTCGTGGTTTGCCGTTGCTATCCCTGGCTTCTGATATGCCAGGTTTGCTTGCTGTATTGTTACTACGAGCCAACCAGCTATCTTCGCCCGCGCAAAAGCGGGTCATAAGTGTTGTGAGGGCTGCCATGGATTTTGGCTTCTCTTGGCCGAGGTGCCGGGCAAGCCATTCATCGTGGATGTTATGCTTAAATGCCGCTAAGGCCTCTGCATCCGGACAGTCGACAATTTAGTTCTTATTAGTTAGGAACCGGGTCAAGATTTTCCTGGCCGATTCCCCTGGCTGCTGAGTTATATGACTTAAATCGTCAGCGTCCGGCGGTCGCACATAAGTGCCCTGGAAATTGTCCATGAATGCATCTGCCAGGCTCTCCCAACTTCCGATGGAGTTTTGCCGGCAAGCTATTGAGCCAATAGCGAGCCGGCCCTTTGAGTTTTAGCGGGAGATACTAGATGGCATGTAAATCATCCCCGCGGGGCATGTGAATGTGGAGGAAGAAGTCTTCTATCCATACCGCGGGGTCTGTAGTACCATCATATGAGTCAATGTTTACGGGTTAAAACCCTTATGGGAATTCGTGATCCATTACTTCATCGGTGAAGCATAGGGCGTGTGCGGCGCCTCTGTGCCGGGCTATGTCACGACGTAGTTCATACGAGTCTTGTCTGCTGTATTCGGCCCGACCGTATTTGCTTTTAGTGTATCCGGCGTGACGATCATCGTCCCGCGTTGGCCCCCCCCCCCCCGTGATCCGTAGATCGATCTTGCATGTTTTGCTTTGTTTTCCAATACCTCTCAGAGGTCCCGCGTGTTGCCTCGGGCCTTGGTATTTTTGTTTGAATGGCAGCGGGGTGCGGGCTGGACTTCGGGCTGATATGCCTCTCTGTCTCGGCTGCGAGGTGGCCGATCAGCCGCATCATACGCTGGTGATGTAGGTTTCAATGCTTCCTCCTCTAGTTGGGGTACCAACCTGCGCTTTGGGTAACTCTTGGTTGGGCGCTCGAGTTCGTATTCCTCGGCCGCCAGGACTTCAGTCCATCTATCCGCTAGCAGATCTTGATCAGCTCGAAGCTGTTGTTGCTTTTTTTCAGGCTGTTTGCTGTGGCTATAAGCCGGCGCTTGAAGCGCTCCTGCTCGATGGGATCCTCAGGCACGATAAATCTTCGTCGCCGAGGCTCACCTTGTCTTCGGAGAGAGGCATGTAATTGTCATCCTCTGATTCTCCGTCTACTGCCTGTTCCGGAGGGCTAGCTTGTTCATCCTCCCGCTCGAGGTCTGGCTGGAGGGGATTATCGTCGTCTTCGGCACTATTCGGAGCGTTATTGTCTCTTGTGCCGGTATCGCTGCTTTTGCTATGGCGAGACTTAGAGCGGTGCCGCTGACGTCGGTGCTTGGATCGCTTCTTGGAGGGATTATCCTCCGTTGTCTTATCGCCATCCCCTTCTTTGAGGGTGTCCACCATGTATATGTCATACGATGAGGTGGCAGTCCAGCGCCCTGTGGGCGGTGGTTCTTGTTCGTCTCCTGCATCGTCGTCCATACTGTCGATGTCTTCTGAGTCGAAGTCGAGCATGTCGGTTAAATCGTCGACAGTGGCTACTAAGTGGGTGGTGGGTGGGGAGCGAATTTCTTCGTCGTCCGCATCCCATTCTAGCCGGACATAGTTCGGCCAAGGGTCTCCTGACAGGGAGAGAGACCTCAACGAGTTTAGCACATCGCCAAAGGGCGAGTGCTGAAAGATATCCGCGGAGGTAAACTCCATGATCGGTGCCCAATCGGATTCGATAGGCACGGACGCAGGCGGCTCGGATCCCATGGCCGGGGACGAATCCAACGGTTCGGCAACACGGGTCTCGTAGGAGGTGAAGTCAGTATTCGGCTCTATCGCCACTGAGTGTGCGGCCATCGTGGCGGGGTCCATCCACCTGTCCTCAGATGGCGCAATTTGTTCCGGATTGAGGGCCGGAGTAGTTGTAGGTGTGATCTTCCGAACACTGTCCGACGGCAGAGCTAAGTCATGCTCGTCGTGATTGTGCGGCGCACCTGACATGGGCTCGAATCCGTCGAAGATCAAGTCTCCGCGGATGTCGGCAGTATAGTTCAAGTTTCCAAACCTGACCTGATGGCCAAGGGCGTAGTTCTCGATCTGCTCCAGATGGCCAGGCGAGTTGGCCCGCAGTACGAAGCCGCCGAATATGAAGATTTGTCCGGGGAGGAAAACCTCACCCTGGATCGCATCGTTGCCGATGATAGAAGGAGCAATCTAGCCTTACGGTGACGGCACAGTGGAACTCTCAATGAAAGCACCAATGTCGGTGTCAAAACCGGCGGATCTCGGGTAGGGAGTCCCGAACTGTGCGTCTAAGGTGGATGGTAACAGGAGGCAGGGGACATGATGTTTACGCAGGTTCGGGCCCTCTCGATGGAGGTAATACCCTACTTCCTGCTTGATTGATCTTGATGATATGAGTATTACAAGAGTTGATCTACCACGAGATCGTAGAGGCTAAACCCTAGAAGCTAGCCTATGGTCTGATTGTTGTTGTCCTACGGACTAACCCCTCCGGTTTATATAGGCACCGGAGGGGGCTAGGGTTACACAGAGTCGGTTACAAGGGAGGAGATCTACATATCTGTATTGCCAAGCTTGCCTTCCACGCCAAGGAGAGTCCCATCCGGACACGGGTCGAAGTCTTCAATCTTGTATCTTCATAGTCCAACAGTCCGGCTATCCGAGGACCCCCTAATCAAGGACTCCCTCAGTTCTTGCCTGTGTTACAAGGTGTGAAGTTGAGTTAGACTCAAAGCCCGACCACTGCAGAAGATAGAGAGAAAATGAAAGTCATTCCCTATGCCTGAGCCATAGGTTCTATCATGTATGCTATGCTATGTACCAGACCTGATGTGTGCCTTGCCATAAGTCTGGCAGGGATGTAACAAAGTAATACAGGAGTGGATCACTGGACAACAGTCAAGAACATCCTGAAGTACCTGAAAAGGACCAAGTATATGTTTCTCGTTTATCAAGGTGACAAAGAGCTCATCGTAAATGGTTACGTCGATGCTAGCTTTGACATTGATCCGAATGACTCTAAGTCACAAACCGGATACGTATTTATATTGAATGGTGGAGCTGTCAGTTGGTGCAGTTGCAAGCAGAGCGTCGTGGCGGGATCTACGAGTGAAGCAGAGTACATAGCTGCTTCGGAAGCAGCAAATGAAGGAGGCTGGATGAAGGAGTTCATATCCGATCTAGATGTAATACCTAGTGCATCGGGTCCAATGAAAATCTTTTGTGACAATACTGGAGCGATTGCCGTGGCAAAGGAATCCAGATTTCACAAGAGAACCAAACATATCAAGAGATGCTTCAACTCCATCCATGAACAAGTCAAGGAGGGAGACATAGAGATTTGCAATATACATACGGATCTGGATGTAGCAGACCCGTTGACTAAGCCTCTTCCGTGAGCAAAACATGATCAACACCAAGACTCCATGGGTGTTAGATTTGTTACACTGTAATCTAGATTATTGACTCTAGTGCAAGTGGGAGACTAAAGGAAATATGCCCTAGAGGCAATAATAAAGTTGTTATTTTATATTTTCTTATTCATGATAGAGGTTTTTTATTCATGCTAGAATTGTATTGATCGGTAACCTAAATACATGTGTGAATACATAAACAAACACCATGTCCCTAGTGAGCCTCTCCTTGACTAGCTCATTGGTCAAAGATGGTTAAGGTTTTCTAACCATGTACATGAGTTGCCATTTGATAATGGGATCACATTATTAGGAGAATGATGTGATGGGCAAGACTCATCCGTTAGCTTAGAATTATGATCGTTCAGTTTTATTGCTATTGCTTTCTTCATGTAAAATACATATTCCTTCGACTATGAGATTATGCAACTCCCGAATACTAGAGGAATGCCTTGTGTGCTATCAAAGGTCACAACGTAACTGGGTGATTATAAAGATGATCTACAGGTATCTCCAAAGGTGTTTGTTGAGTAGACATAGACCGAGATTAGGATTTGTCACTCTGAGTATCGGAGAGGTATCTCTAGGCTCTCTCGATAGTACACATCATAAGCTTGCAACCAAATGACTAAGGAGTTAGTCACGAGGTGATGTATTACGAAACGAGTAAAGAGACTTGCCGGTAACGATATTGAACTAGGTATGAAGATACCGACGATCGAATCTTGGGCAAGTAACATACCGATGGATAAACGGAATTACGTATGTTGTCATAACGGTTCGACCAATAAAGATCTTCGTAGAATATGTAGGATCCAATATGGGCATGCAGGTTCCGCTATTGGTTATTGACCGGAGAGGTGTCTCGGTCATGTCTACATAGTTCTTGAACCCGTAGGGTCCGCATGCTTAACGTTCGATGACGATATAGTATTATATGAGTTATGTGATTTGGTGACCGAATGTTGTTTGGAGTCCCAGATGAGATCACGGACATGACAAGGAGTCTCGAAATGGTCGAGAGGTAAAGATTGATATATAGGATGATGGTATTCGGACACCGGAAGTATTCCGGAGGGTACCGGGTACATATCGGGTCACCCGAAGGGGTTCCGGGCACCACCGGCAAAAGATATGGGCTGATACATCTCCATCGTCTCTACTTTTCCAAACTCTTTTGCCCTTGATTTGGACTCTAATTTGCATGATTTTAATGGAACTAACCCGGATTGACGCTCTTTTCAGCAGAATTGTCATGGTGTTATTTTTGTGGAGAAATAAAAGTTCTCAGAATGACCTAAAACTTCACGGAGAATATTTTTGGAATAAATAAAAAATATTGGTGAAAGAATCAACCAGAGGGGACCCACCACCTAGCCACAAGGGTGGGGGGCGCGCCCCTGGCTTGTGGGTCCCACGAAGCTCCACCGACCTCAACTCCAACTCCATATATTCATGTTCGGGGAGAAAAAATCAAAGAGAAGGATTCATCACGTTTTACGATATGGAGCCGCCACCACCTCCTGTTCTTCCTTGGGAGGGCAAATCTGGAGTCCGTTTTGGGCTCCGGAGAGGAGAAATTATCGCCATCATCATCATCATCAACCATCCTCCATCACCAATTTCATGATGCTCACTGCCGTACGTGAGTAATCCCATCGTAGGCTTGCTGGACGGTGATGGGTTGGATGAGATTTACCATGTAATCGAGTTAGTTTTGTTAGGGTTTGATCTCTAGTATCCACTATGTTCTGAGATTGATGTCGCTATGACTTTGCTATGCCTAATGCTTGTCACTAGGGCCCGAGTGCCATGATTTCAGATCTGAACCTACTATGTTTTCATGAATATATTTGTGTTCTTGATCCTATCTTGCAAGTTATAGTCACCTACTACGTCTTATGATCCGGCAACCCCAGAGTGGCAATAGTCGGGACACTTCCCGGTGATGACTATAGTTTGAGGATTTCATGTATTCACTAAGTGCTAATGCTTTGGTCCGGTTCTCTATTAAAAGGAGGTCTTAATATCCCTTAGTTTCCATTAGGACCCCGCTGCCACGGGAGGGTAGGACAAAATATGTCATGCAAGTTCTTTTCCATAAGCACGTATGACTATATTTGGAATACATCCCTACATTATATTGATGAATTGGATCTAGTTCTGTCACCCTATGTTATAACTGTTGCATGATGAATGCCATCGTACATTATTATCCATCATTGATCCATTGCCTACGAGTTCGTTTCATATTGATCTTTGCTTCGTTACTTTGCCGTTGCCACTATTACGATTGTTACAAAACAGCTACTGTTACTTTTGCCACTATTACTGTTACTTCCATACTACTCTGCTACTAAATACTTTGCTGCAGATATTAAGTCTTTCAGGTGTGGTTCAATTGACAACTTAGTTTCTAATACTTGAGAATATTCTTTGGCTCCCCTTGTGTCGAATCAATAAATTTGGTTGAATACTCTACCCTCAAAAACTATTGCGATCCCCTATACTTGTGGGTTATCAAGACCTTTTTCTGGTGCCGTTGCCGGGCAGCATAGCTCTATTCTCTGAGTCACTTGGGATTTATACCTGTTGATTACTATGAGGAATTTGAAATACCAAAGAACCAAGATTTTTCCCTCAACTACGAGGGTAGGTAAGGAACTTCCATCTAGCTCTTCACTTGATTCACCTTCTGTTTTAAGTAAGCTTGCGACACCAACACCTGCTATTGATTCCGATATGTCGCATGTTATTGATGATGCCACTTCTGCTATGCATGATGCTTACGATGATACTACTTCTTTGCTTGATAATATTGTGCCACTAGGTGAATTTCTTGATGAACAACTTGCTAGGGTTAGAGAGAATGAAATTATTGAAACTGATGATATTATTGAAAATGAAAATTATGATTCTCCCCTAGATATGTGAAGGAAATATGCCCTAGAGGCAATAATAAAGTTGTTATTTATATTTCCTTATATCATGATAAATGTTTATTATTCATGCTAGAATTCTATTAACCGGAATCTTAGTAAATGTGTGAATACATAGACAAAACAGAGTGTCCCTAGTATGCCTCTACTTGACTAGCTCGTTAATCAAAGATGGTTAAGTTTCCTAACCATAGACATGTGTTGTCATTTGATGAACGGGATCACATCATTAAAGAATGATGTGATGGACAAGACCCATCCGTTAGCTTAGCATAATGATCGTTAAGTTTTATCGCTATTGCTTTCTTCATGACTTATACATCTTCCTCTGACTATGAAATTATGCAACTCCCGAACACCGTAGGAACACCTTGTGTGCTATCAAATGTCACAACATAACTGGGTGATTATAAAGATGCTCTACAGGTGTCTCCGAAGGTGTTTGTTGGGTTGGCATAGATCGAGATTATGATTTGTCACTCTGAATATCGGAGAGGTATCTCTAGGCCCTCTCGGTAATGCACATCACTATAAGCCTTGCAAGCAATGTGACTAATGAGTTAGTTACGGGATGATGCATTACAGAACGAGTAAAGAGACTTGTAGGTAATGAGATTGAACTAGGTATGATGATACCGACGATCGAATCTCGGGCAAGTAACATACCGATGACAAAGGGAATAACGTTTGTTGTTATTGCGTTTTAACCGATAAGGATCTTCGTAGAATATGTAGGAACCAATATGAGCATCGAGGTTCCACTATTGGTTATTGACCAGAGATGTGTCTCGGTCATGTCTACATAGTTCTCGAACCCGTAGGGTCCGCACGCTTAACGTTCGATGACGATTTGTATTATGAGTTATGTGTTTTGGTGACCGAAGTTTGTTCGGAGTCCCGGATGAGATCACGGACATGAAGAGGAGTCTTGAAATGGTCGAGAGGTAAAGATACATATATTGGAAGGTAGTATTCGGACATCAGAATGGTTTCGAGTGGTTCGGGTATTTTACCGGAGTACCGAGGGGTTACCGGAACCCCCCGGGGAAGTATTGGGCCTAGATGGGCCTTAATGGAGAGAGAGGAGGGCCGCAGGGGTGTCCGCGCGCCCCCCATGGTATTTCGAATTGGACTAGGGGAGGGGTTGGCGCCCCCCTTTCCCTCTCCCTCTCCTTCCTTTTCCCCTACGGTAAGAAAGGAAAAGGGGGGAATCCTACTAGGAGTGGAGTCCTAGTAGGACTCCCCCCATGGCGCGCCCCCTTGTGGCCGGCGTCCTCCTCCCCTCCTTTATATACGGGGGCAGGGGGGAACCCCATAGCACATCAATTGTTCTCTTAGCCGTGTGCGGTGCCCCCCTCCATAGTTTACTCCTCCGGTCATAGCGTCGTAGTGCTTAGGCGAAGCCCTGCGTGGATCACATCACCATCACCGTCACCACGCCGTCGTGCTGATGGAACTCTCCCTCGACACTCTGCTGGATCAAGAGTTCGAGGGACGTCATCGAGCTGAACGTGTGCTCAACTCGGAGGTGTCATACGTTCGGTACTAGATCGGTTGGATCGTGAAGACATTCGACTACATCAACCGCGTTAACCTAACGCTTCCGCTTTCGGTCTACGAGGGTACGTGGACACATTCTCCAACTTTAGTTGAATAGAATTTGACTACGTCCGGTCCTTGTTGAAGATTAAAACAGCACACTTGACAAAAAATCGTTGTGGTTTTGATGCGTAGGTAAGAACGGTTCTTGCTAGAAGCCCTTAGCAGCCACGTAAAACTTGCAACAACAAAGTAGAGGACGTCTATGTCGGATGTGGGGTTACGGCAAAACCCTTAAGGTTCGAACCCTGGGGTGCGCGCAAAGTCTTTCCCTCCTACCGATCCACGCCCTAGCTCACTAAGATCTCGCGGGCGAACTCGCAACACAGAAAGACACGAGATTTATACTGGTTCGGGCCACCATTGTGGTGTAATACCCTACTCCAGTGTGGTGGTGGTGGATTGCCTCTTGGGCTGATGATGAACAGTACAAGGGGAAGAATAGCCTCCTGAGGTTGAGGTGTTCTTGTGTTCGGTGAACTGGTGGATGAGAACTCTGTGTCCTCTACTGTGGTGGCTAGCTTTACTTATATAGGCCCTGGTCCGCTCCCTAAATATTGAGCGGGAAGGGAGCCAACAACGGCGGACGAATTTGAAGGGGGACAGCTAGTACAAGCTATCCTGACAAAAGTGGTCTTCGCCTACGAAAGGCTCTGGTGGTGACGCCGTCTTGGGCTCCATGATGACCTCCGTCCTGCCGTCCTTCTGGTCTTGGTCTCGTTGCGCCGATATGGCAACCTTTGCCTGATGCCTCAGTACTCCTCGCCTGTGCTCGCCTCCTTAGCACCAAAGAGGAAACAAGGACGCTGTGCGCACTGGCGCCCGCCTGGTGCCGATCGTCATGGCTCACGTCACGAGAGCCTCATGAGGTTTGCCCCGCCTTGATACCTCCGCTCCTCGTGAGCCTGCCTGGCTAGGCCACTCCTGAGGAGGTCTTGCATCGTCCGCCTTGCGAGGATTGGCCCCTCGCGAGGGTCTTGGGTGCCTTGTTGATGAAGATGGGTCGTACAGTCCGCTGACTTAGCCACGTCGTGGGCCGCAGGCAGGCAAGTCTGGGGGACCCCCGTTCCCAGAACGCCGACAATAGCCCCCGGGCCCAAGGTGCGCTCGGGCTTGGCTTCGCGGCGAAGCCAAGGGTCAAGTACGGAGCACCGCGGGCCCCAAAAGCCTGCGGCCTCGGTTGACGTGTGGCGGTTGATTGAACGTGGGCGTCTCCGCTTCCCCACGCTGCCTCGGCAACTGCACGACTTGACAAGTCCTTGCGACATGCAAGGAAAACCATCATTACCTGCGATCGTGGGGGGCGCTGGTTGGCCTTCTTTTGCTATAAATGGGGAGGGGGCGGACCCCCGTCGCCCATCTCTTCGTTGCTTGTTTGCTTCTTCCTCCTTGCTCCACCGCCAGTGGCAATGGTGTCGTCGAAGAGGTTCTCTGCTGTGGAGAAGGGCAAGGCCCCTCAGGAGGGGCCCGGCTCCCCGGTGCCCAAGCGAGGACGTGGCCGTCCCCGCAAGCATGCCGCGACCCCCGCTGTGGCCCCCGGCTCCTGGGGCGGCGCCGTGTTGCGTGGCAGGAGTCGCTCTGGTCGCGGCAGTCCTGTCGACGAAAGGAGGCGCG
>NC_057796.1:220161058-220190018 GCF_018294505.1 Triticum aestivum | reverse complement strand
AGGTGTTGCCAGAGTTTGTTGTCTGGTCGGAGAATCCGGCCGGCAACTGGCTCCAGCACCCTCGCTTCTTCGCCGATGAGTTGTCGGCCTCCGGTCCCGGCGGGCTTTGGTTGCAGGCGGACGGTTGCTGCAGCCGGGTTTCTTGGGTCGCCGTCGAGGTTTCCTTCGCGGGCAACATAGCTCTGGCCCGCGGTTGGCAGACGTTTGCCCGCGCGCGCAGCCTAGGCAGGCGGTGCACCCTCCACTTCAGGTTCGACGGTGACGCGACCCTCTTCGTGAGGGTGTTCGGGGACGATGGTCGTCGCGCCGGATGCTGCCCCGAGGTGAACGACGGCGAGGAGGTGCTCAGCCTTGGCGATGGTCGGGACGAGGAGGAGGACGAACCCGCTGGCCGCGCCTCGTCTGGCTATGGTGACTCCTCCCTTGGCGACAGTTCCAGCAGCGGCGGCCTTGATCAGCCGCCGCGCCGCCGCGCCCGCCTTGAAGGTGGTAGCGGGTCGTCTCGTCGCCGCGCATCGGTGAAGCGTGAAGAGGGGTCCGACTAGACCCAAGACGTCGCCGCGTCCCTGCCCCCGTTGGCTGCTGCAGGGGCGAGCGCCGCTTTTATTATGTTTCCCTTTCCCTTCCTGCATCGAAATGAAACCGGCATGGGCCCAGAGGGGCATGTATCGAACCATAACCTATCAACCATTATGCTACACTTGTTGTTTTAGTGCTGTGTGGCCATTTTGCGCAAAGATAACTTAACCTGGTGCGTTCGGGGCGCCCTCCTCCTTGCGAGACGTTTATTTCCTCGTGTCCATCTTGACATGTTTGCTCAGGAACTGCGAAAATTCATTAGGAGGTGCGGTAAGAGATTCGCCGCTCACCCGAGCCTTGACCTGGCGCTTTGCATCGCGGTACCTGAGGGGAACGGACTAGGAGGGATGCGCCAGTTTTTGGGTTCGCACGAGGGTGGCTCGCGAGGAGGCAGAGAGGAGAGAAATGCTCGCGAGGGCACCTTCCTAGCCCCCTCGCGAGGTATGCGAGAGAAAGAACATGAGCGAATCAGAGCCGGAAAATGAAGTAAGAGGCGAGGGAACCAAATTAGCAAGGAACACCAAAGGCGAACTTCGATTTAAGAAAAAATGAGCCAACTACGGAAAGCAAATGAAAAGCCGCGTCCGGCACCTAGTCTAGTCTTCAAGTCTTCTCACCAGCGCGGAGCTAAGTGCTGCCACTAGGCATGGGCGGGAGCCCCAGGGCCTGAGGCCGGCGCTCCTGAGACTCCGGGGCGTGTACAGCCCCACTCATTATTACGTGAGAGTGTCACGGGCGGCGATTCTTCACAGGCTGCGGGCCTTCTTTACAGGCTCTGGGCCTTTCTTCACAGGCTCTGGGCCTTTCTTCACAGGCTCTGGGCCTTGCTTCATGGGTAGAACTTCCGGAGGTGCTGGATGTTCCAGGCGTTCTGGATGGGCATCCCGTGCTTCGTCTCCAGGCGCGCTGCACCAGGCCTGGAGACATGGACGACCCTGAACGGGCCCTCCCACATGGGCGAAAGCTTGTGCAACCCTTCCCTAGAGAGGACCCGCCTCAGGACGAGGTCGCCCACCTCGAGCGTCCTGGAGCGGACGTTGCGGCAGTGGTATCGCCGCAGCGCTTGTTGGTACCTCGCTGCCCTCAATGCAGCTTCGCGACGACGTTCCTCCCCAGCAAGAGATCCATCCCCCGCGTGGCGTCCTGCTACGTTTCGTCGAACGCCAGGACCCATGGGAGTGATGCTTGACCTCGTGAGGAAGGACTGCTTCAGCTCCGTAGACGAGGAAGAATGGAGTCTCGCCCATTGGCTTGGTGGCGGTGGTGCGGATGGACCACAGCACAGACTGGAGCTCGTCGTTCCAGCCCCTGCCACAGGCCTCCAGCTTCTTCTTCAAGGTCCTAGTCTTGAGGCCCCTCAGGACCTCCGCGTTAGCGTGTTTGGCCTGACCATTGCTCCTGGGGTGCGCCACCGAAGCGTAGCAGATCTGCGTTCCAAGGTTAGCAAAGTAGGTTTTGAAGAGGTTGCTAGTAAACTGCGAGCCGTTATCTGTGATGATGCGGTTGGGGACCCCGAAGCGGCTCACGAGGCCCTTGATGAACTTGACAGCAGAGCCGGCTAGGATGGTACGGACGGCTTCCACTTCCGCCCACTTGGTGAACTTGTCGACGGCGATGTAGAGATAGCGGTAGCCCCCTGGCGCCCGAGGGAACGGACCTAAGATGTCCAGCCCCCAGACCGCGAACGGCCATGTGAGCGGGATGGTCTGGAGGCCCTGAGCTGGCTGGTGAATTTGCTTGGCGTGGAATTGGCAAGCCTCACAGGACTTCACCAGCTCGGCTACGTCGTTGAGTGCCGCAGGCCAGTAGAATCCACTGCGGAACACCTTGCCGACGAGGGTCCGTGACGACGAATGGTGCCCACAGTCCGCACCATGTATGTCAACCAGCAACTCCCTTCCTTGATCACTGGAGATGCAGCGCAGCGTGACATCGTTCGGTCATTTCCTGTACAACTCGTCGTCTTGGATACAATACGTCGTGGCCTGCCGAGCCACGCGCTCTGCGTCCTCTTCCTTCTCCGGCAGCATCCCTTACATCAGGTACTCCTTGAATTCCTTGATCCAGCATTCCTCCTGGGGCTCGAGCGCCAAGAGCAACCGAGCTCCTGAGGTCGGGCCACAGGCTGGGGCTCCTATGGCTAGAGGCTGTGGGAGCTCCTCCCGAGGCTGAGTCGTGCTTGAAAGTGGTGGTGTAGCTGATGGCTTGAAGAGCCGCTCCTCAAAGACACCGGGCTCTTGCGGTTGCCGCTTGGATGCTCTCCTGGCGATGTCGTCGGCTTCCTTGTTGGTGCCCCAGGGCACGTGCTGCAACTCCAGGCCCGAGAACTGCTTTTCCATCTTGCACACCTCTGCGAGGTATGCCTCCATATGCTCGTCCTTTGGCTCGTATAACTTGTTGGAGAAGTTGACGAGGAGTTGCGAGTCGCCTCTGACGGTAAGGCGCTTCACCCCTAGAGCTGTCGCAGCCTTCAGGCCAGCTATGAGGCCTTCGTATTCTGCGATATTGTTGGAGACCTTCTCGCCGTGCTGAAAGCAGAGTTGCACGGCGTAGTAGAGCTTGTCCCGAGTGGGCCAGATGAGCACTGCTCCAGCCCCCGCGCCCTGGTGCGTGAAGGCGTCATCGAAATACATGACCCAGTCGTCTGGAGCCTCGCTCCCTGGTAAGGTGGACCAGTCTTCGCCTTCCTCAAGTGTCGGGGCATCCATCCATTCTGCCATAAAATCAGCGAGCGCGGCCCCCTTGATGACCCTGGTAGTGCTGAACTCCAACTGGAATGCTTGCAGCTTGATGTTCCACTCAGCGACCCTTCCGGCTGAGTTTGGGCTCATGAGCACCCTCTCCAATGGGAAGGCTGAGACGACCTTGACGGGGTGGCCCTGGAAGTAGTGTCGCAGCTTGCGTGAGGCCACCAAGAGGGCAAGCAGTAGTTTCTGAGGCATGGGGTAGCGTGCCCTTGCGTCCCGCAGCACGATGCTGACGAAGTACACCGGGTGTTCGACGAGGGCTGGCACACTGTCGAGGCCCGGGTCCTGCGGAGATTGGGGCATCTCCTGAGGTGGAGGGGTTCCTGAGACCTGACTGTCTTCGGGAGTTTCTGGGACGTTGTCCTGCCGAGCTTGGTCTTCTGCCGCTGAGGCCTTTGCTGCGCCTTCCTGACCCTGCACCACTTTAGCTCCGACTTGGCGCAGCGCGCCCTTTGTCGGTGTCAAAACCGGCGAATTTCGGGTAGGGGGTCCCGAACTGTGCGTCTAAGGCGGATGGTAACACGAGGCGGGGGACACGATGTTTACCCAGGTTCGGGCCCTCTCGATGGAGGTAATACCCTACTTCCTGCTTGATTGATCTTGATGATATGAGTATTACAAGAGATGATCTACCACAAGATCGTAAAGGTAAACCCTAGAAGCTAGCCTATGGTCTGATTGTTGTTGTCCTACGGACTACCGGTTTATATAGACACCGGAGGGGGCTAGGGTTACACAGAGTTGGTTACAAGGGAGGAGATCTACATATCCGTATTGCCAAGCTTGCCTTCCACGCCAAGGAGAGTCCCATCCGGACACGGGACGAAGTCTTCAATCTTGTATCTTCATAGTCCAACAGTCCGGCTAAAGTATATAGTCCGGCTGTCCGAGGACCCCCTAATCCAGGACTCCCTCAGTAGCCCCCGAACCAGGCTTCAATGGCGATGAGTCCGGCGCGCAGATTGTCTTTGGCATTGCAAGGCGGGTTCTTCTCCAAATTCTGAGTACCTGTTGAGTAGTGTCCGGCTTCCCATAAATGTTGCACTCCTTGGCTTCCGCGCCTAATAATGGCTATCTTCCATGTGTCGAGCGAATGCGAGAAGCCAAGGAATTTTTACATTTGCCACCCTAGCCATGTGAGTAAATCGTCTATTAAAGAGACGGGGATTCTTAGATCCAGATCACACCATCCTCCCACAGCGAGTATCCATTGGAGCGCGCCCGGAAAAAATCCATTCCAACATGACCGGCCATCGCAGCTCCTCCTCTCGCTCCCGTAGCCCTAAGCCCGGCAATTGGAAGAAGTGTTCCGTCCCCCACAGCCAATTAGTAGAGTTACAGACCCAGGGATTTCTCCCTCCAGCGTATATGGTCCCCGTTCGAGCCGGGCTCGCCACCTACAATGGTGGGGAGCAAGCGGAGAGCTTTCCCAACCCATCCATGGGGGAGCGGGTATGCCTTGTCCCTTACTTACTAAGAGGGCTTGGATTTCCAATTCATCCGTTCCTCCGCGGGCTCCTGGAGTTCTACGGCCTCCAGCTGCATAATTTTACTCCCGCCTCCATATTACACATCGCTGGCTATGTCGCCCTTTGCGAGCTGTTTCCGGGCTGCGAAGCTCATTTCGAGCTATGGAAGAGGCTGTTCTGCCTCGTACCCCGTACACAAGAGGGGTCGATATATCAAGTTGGCGGAGCCGAGATATGGCGCATCGCCGGGACCGGATATCTGTCCGGTACTCCGAAGAAGACATCCGAAGATTGGCCTTCGGAGTGGTTTTATATGGAGGACGTCCCCCTTCCGGACCCTGTTCGGATGGGCCTTCCTGAGTTCAATAACGCCCCTTTGAAGAAACGCCGTAGCTGGCGCCCTCGGAGCCCACAGGAGGAAGATAACAGAGAGGTCCTTTACCTGATGGGTCGGATACAAACGCTGGCCAAATCAGGGTTGACAATAGTCGAGGTTATGTCAATATGTATAATGTGGGGGGTGCAGCCGCTTCAATATCAGGGACAACCCATGTGGCACTTCAATGGAGAAGACGATGCCACCCGCTGCGGTCGTAAAGGTCCGGACTCCGTCGCTGCTCTAGCGAAAATACTGTCCGATTTATACAAAGGAGAGGAAGAGGAGTTCATCCGTATCGAGCCACGGGATGGATTCTCCATGTACAACCCCCAAACTGGGTGAGCTGCTATTTTTTACTCCAGACCTTCCCGCATTCTTTGTCATAAATATTTACCTTGCTATTTCATAGCAGGAGCTGCGAAAAGCTGTGAGGGAGGTCCACAACCCGCCTCCACAACCAGAGGACCCTGACCGGGCCCTCGACCCCGGACTCGAAGAGGATCCGGACACATTTGTGGAGCTGATTGACAGGACGTTCTATCAATTGAGCTGCGATGATGCCATGGTGGCCATCATAGCCGATTATCCTGGACTACTCCCTGCATCGCATGTAAGTAAAACTGGAGTCCCAACTTTCGAGAAGGATCCCCTTTTCTGCACTTCACCTACCGCACACATATGGTGTCTTACAGGGAAGGCCCTCGGGACGCCATGCCGAACCCGCAGTGACTCACCAACAAGGGGCACCGAAGCCGGGTAGGCTTAAAAGGAAGGCGGTCAGGACTGAGACGCCGTCACAGAGGTATGAAACAGAACCCCGCTCCATGGTTGTCGTCTTTTAAAATATAATAACGTCCATGTTTCCCAGTAGGAAAAATGCTCACCGGACTATATCCGGAGAGGTTGCCGGCCATGCCTCCACCAGCCGGGCTCCAGAGCCGGACCTAGAGGCGGACGCTAACATGGGGCCAACACCGGATGTTCCTTCTACAGAGGATGCAGATAGGTTGTCTGCTATGAATTCCGAAGTGGAGAGTGCCATGAATCACAGGCGCCGCCAGGCCGTACTCCGCGACGCTTGTTTCTCCCAAGAGGCGTTCGACGCCTTTAACTCAGGAGACGCGTACATCCGAGCTGCTCAAAATGGTCTTGCCAAAGCCACAGACCAGTATGTAAAGGATATACGGGTAAGAAATCTAATAATTATGTATATCAGTAGCCCCTGAGACTTGAAACAGTTGGCACAACTGATTTAAGGATCATTGTTTGCATAGGTTCTTATGGAGAAGAATACCCGGTTGTCTCAAGAGCTGGAGGAGTGCAAAGCCCAGCTTCAGGTCGCAATTGCCGCAGTAAAGGAGTCCGAGAAGGCCCCATCTGGTAACACTTATTTCTATTGCAAAGAATGACAGGTACCAGGTAGTATGCGGCATGCATGCAAATCTAACAATAGATTCTGCAGATGACTCCGGAGTGAATCCGGAGGTCGTGATAGGGGATGAGCCGCATGCTCAACGACAGCTAAAGGATGGCGAGCGCGTGCTTACCCGGGTTAGGCGGGAGAAAAATGATCTCCAAGACGCCAATATCCAGCTGGGCGTGGAACTGAAAGATGTTCGAGCCCAGCTTGCTGACTCCGTAAAGGAGAATAAGAGGCTTCGACGCGGCATTTTCAGTAAGTGCTTGAACGAACTTTTAAAGAGTTCGGCGAAGAAACCGGCTAACAGAGTTATGTCTGCAGGTATGCTGACGGGTCGTCCCGTGGAGGAGATGCCCGGGTCTGCGGGTGATCTTCTGCCAGAGCTCTCACAACTGCACGAACAAGTTCGGCAGGTGATGCTGGGCATTGCCCAAGTCTTATGGCCATCCGCCTCCCCGTCAGGAGGCATGGGTGAGCTTATAGAAAAGCTCAAGGGAGCGCGGCGATGCTTCCGATTATGGAAGATATTAGCCTGCCGACAAGGTGCCAGGGAAGCCTGGGCCATGGTGAAGATGCGATATACCAAGGCTGACCCGAACCACATGGCCGAGGTCGGACCTGTGGGCCCGATGGGAAAGAGATCCCCGTCAGTTTGGTGTATGACCAAGTAGAATTATCCGCAAAGTATTCCCAACAAAATTGTAGGCTAGACAGCCTGTTGGATGGTATAGAAGAAGAATTTAGTCAGTCTAAGTGACTGTGTACTTCAAGTGACATGTATTGTCCCTAGCCGGATTGTAAATCATTTGTCATGGCGGACCTTTTCGCTTCGACCTCTGGACCCGACAGTCCGGAGTGTATCCGAATACCCGCTCAATTATGAAAAAACCGGGGTACGCGTGGAAACCCGGCGTAGGGGTCATAAGTGCTTGAACAGACAAGTACCCAACTAGCTATGTTATATTACATGGATAGTAAGAAACATCTTCCAGGGAGAATAGTTCCGTTAAGGGTTCCTTTCCCTGGGTACGCATGCCCTAATGTGCATGTTCGAGCTGCGAAAAGAGACGCAGGATATAAACATCTCGGGGCATGTATTACAATAAATAAAGGTCATCTTTTGTTCACCGACCGAGTATTCCCTTAAGAACGCTAGCTTTCGGCTTCACCCAGTCTGAGGTACACATCCGGCTGACCCGGCAGTAACAATCGCAGAGGTGCTCCCCTTATGCCCTAGCCGAATTAACGGGAACGTAGGGCATAAACACAAGAGCCAGGCAACCCAGCTTGGCCAAAACTTAAGTCATATCAATGCATATAATGGCGAAAAAAGGTACATGTGGAAGAATAACACATGTGTGGGGCATAGAGCCCGGAAAATAGTTATATTAAGCTTCTGTATAAGAAGCCCCCAGATATCATGAGCGCAGCTAGCGCGTCAAGATTGTGTAGTCAAGACATATTTTAGCCTTTGAAGGCCTTGAAAAAAAGGGGAAGAAAGAGAGAAAGAAAGAAAAGACAGATAATGAATATATAAAAAATTGACAGAGGTAAGGAGACAAACACCGAGTCCGGCACTAGGCGTAGAACCTTCGGAGTCTGGCTGCGTTCCATGGGTTTGGCTCGAGTCGATTGTCCGATGCATCCCACAGACGGTACGCTCCACCGGTCAGAACTTGGTCAATAACGACGGGACCTTCCCATTTGGGCTTGAGCTTGTTCTTTTTCTTCTCCGGTAGGCGTAGAACGAGTTCGCCAACGTTATAAGTTTTGGCCCGTACCTCTCTGCTTTGATACCTTCGAGCCTATTGCTGATAGAATGCGGAACGGGCTTTTGCCACATCACGCTCCTCCTCCAGGGCGTCCAAACTGTCCTGCCGAGCAAGCTCGGCTTCTTTCTCTTCATACATGCGCACTCGAGGTGAGTCATGAATTATGTCGCAGGGCAGTACCGTCTCTGCGCCGCACACCATAAAAAATGGTGTGTATCTGGTAGTGCGATTCGGCGTGGTCCGCAGCCCCCATAGTACGGAGTCGAGCTCCTCTACCCAGTGCGTATCGAATTCCTTCAAGGATCGCACTAATCTGGGTTTAATGCCACTCATGATAAGACCATTCGCTCGCTCGACTTGGCCGTATGATAGGCAGAAGCATAATCGAGCTTGATGCCCATGTTGCTGCACCAAAGTTTTACCTCATCGGCTGTAAAGTTCGAGCCGTTATCGGTGATGATGCTGTGGGGGACGCCATAACGGTGTACAACCCCGGATATGAAGTCTATCACTGGTCCGGATTCGGCCATTTTAACTGGTTTGGCTTCTATCCATTTGGTGAATTTGTCCACCATGAACAATAGGTATTTTTTCTTATGGCTTCCCCCTTTAAGGGGTCCGACCATATCAAGCCCCCAGACCGCAAAGGGCCAAGTGATGGGGATTGTTTGGAGAGCGGTAGGCGGCATATGGCTTTGGTTTGCAAAAAGCTGGCAACCGACGCAACGTTGAACGAGGTCCTGTGCGTCTGCTCGGGCCGTCGGCCAGTAGAAACCTGTACGGAAGGCCTTGCTTACAAGGGCCCGGGCTGCGGCGTGGTGGCCGCCAAGTCCAGCATGAATTTCTGCCAAAAGTTTCCGTCCTTCCTCTTCGGAGATGCACCTTTGAAGGACTCCGATAGCGCTTTTCTTATAAAGCTCTCCCTCGTGGACCTTTTAGGCTTTAGACCGCCGCACAATGCAGCGCGCCTCATTTGGGTCCTCGGGTAGTTCCTGCCGAGTTAGGTAGGCCAAGAATGGTTCTATCCATGGGGCGATGACAGCCATTATCACGTGGGCGGAAGGTGTTATTTCGGTGGCAGAGCCTCCAATTATGTTAGAGTGTTCGGTATCTGGTGTTGTGGCCGGGTCTGGACTATTGTTACCAGTCTCTCCTTCCCATACCACGGATGGCTTAAACAACCTTTCCAAGAAGATATTAGGTGGGACAGGGTCGCGCTTAGCGCCGATGCGGGCGAGGATATCCGCCGCCTGATTGTTTTCCCGGGCCACATGGTGGAATTCAAGCCCCTCGAACCGAGCTGACATTTTGAGGATGGCGTTGCGATAAGCCGCCATTTTTGGATCCTTGGCGTTGAAGTCTCCATTTATTTGAGATATTGCGAGGTTCGAGTCCCCACGCACCTACAGGCGTTGAATGCCCATGGAGACTGCCATACGGAGACCATGTAACAGGGCCTCATATTCTGCCGCGTTGTTGGAGTCTGTGTATAGTATTTGGAGTACGTATTGGACTATATCTCCGGTGGGGGATGTCAGGACGACGCCAGCCCCCAGACCAGCCAGCATTTTAGAGCCGTCAAAGTGCATAATCCAATTGGAGTACGCCCCGTACTCTTTAGGGAGTTCGGCTTCTGTCCATTCGGCGACGAAATCAGCCAGTACTTGTGACTTAATGGCTCGTCGTGGTTTGTATATTATGTCGAACGGGAGGAGCTCAATAGCCCATTTAGCAATCCGGCCCGTGGCCTCGCAGTTGTTTATTATGTCGTTGAGTGGTACTTCAGAGGCCACCGTAATTGAACACTCTTGAAAGTAGTGTCGTAGTTTCCGGGATGCCATGAAGACCGCGTATGCTATCTTTTGATAATGTGGGTACCGTGATTTGCATGGAGTGAGGACAATGGATACATAGTATACCGGCTTTTGAAGCAGGAACTTATGTCCGTCCATCTCTCGTTCGACGACGAGCACTGCGCTTACAACTTGGTGTGTTGCCGCTATATATAGCAGCATTGGTTCGCCGTTGTTAGGTGCGGCCAAGATTGGGTTTGTGGCCAAAACGGCTTTTATTTCTTCTAATCCGGCCGTGGCCGCATCCGTCCACTCGAAGTGTTCGGTGCGTCGAAGAAGGCGGTAAAGAGGCAGTGCCTTTTCTCCTAATCGGGAGATGAAGCGGCTTAAGGCAGCCACACATCCAGTTAGTTTCTGGATTTGCTTGAGGTCTGTTGGGATGGCCAACTGTGACAGAGCTCGGATTTTAGCCGGATTTGCTTCGATTCCTCTATTGGAGATGATGAAGCCTAAGGGCTTTCCGGCGGGCACGCCGAAGACGCATTTTTTCGGATTGAGCTTAATGTCGTATGTTCGGAGATTGTCGAATGTGAGCCTCAAGTCGTCTATTAAGGATTTGACGTGTCTAGTTTTAATGACCACATCGTCTACGTATGCCTCCACTGCTTTGCCGATCTATGTCTCCAAGCATGTCTGAATCATGCGTTGATAGGTTGCACCGGTGTTTTTGAGCCCGAAAGGCATGGTGTTGAAACAGAAGGGGCCGTATGAAGTGATAAATGCCGTTGCGGCTTGATCAGACTCCGCCATCTTAATTTGATGGTATCCGGAGTATGCGTCGAGGAAACACAATGAGTCGTGTCCTGTGGTAGCGTCGATAATTTGGTCGATGCGAGGGAGGGGGAAGGGATCCTTGGGGCAAGCCTTGTTAAGGTCCTTGAACTCGACACATAGGCGCCAGGATTTGTCCTTCTTTGGTACCATCACAAGGTTTGCTAGCCAGTCCGGATGTTTTATTTCTCGGATGAATCCGGCCTCCAGTAACTTGGCTAACTCTTCTCCCATGGCTTGCCGGTTAGGTTCAGAGAAACGCCGAAGAGTCTGCTTGACCGGCTTGAACCCCTTTAGAATGTTAAGGCTATGCCCGGCCAGCCTGCGTGGGATTCCTGGCATGTCTAAAGGATGCCAGGCGAAGATGTCCCAATTTTCGCGCAAGAACTCCTGTAGTGCCGCGTCTACTGTGGGGTTTAATTGTGCCCCGATGGATGCTGTTTTGGTAGGGTCCATTGGGTGGACTTGGAATTTGACTATTTCATCCGCTGGTTTAAAAGAGGTGGATTTGTCTTTTGTCGAGTATCACGTCGTCCCTGTCCACTGTGGAGCGCAGCGCCGTCAGTTCTTTGGCCGCGAGGGCTTCGGATAACGCCTCGAGGGCTAGTGCGGCGGTTTTATTTTCGACGCGGAGTGCTATGTCCGGATCACTAGCTAGAGTGATGATTCCATTGGGTCCGGGCATTTTGAGCTTGATGTACCCGTAATGGGGTATAGCTTGGAAGATCGTGAATGCCTCCCGCCCTAAAAGAGCGTGGTATCCACTACTGAACGGGGCCACTTGGAATGTGATTTCTGCGGACCTATAATTCTCCGGCGTGCCGAATACGACGTCTAGCGTGATTTTTCCTACACATCGTGCCACCCGACTAGGGATGATTCCTCTAAAGGTCGTGCTGCTTTGCTCAATGCGGCTCCTGTCTATTTCCATTTTGCTAAGAGTTTCTTCATAGATGAGGTTTAATCCACTGTCGCCGTCCATGAGCACTTTAGTAAGCCGGAAGCTGTCCACAATTGGACTAAGGACCAAGGCGGCTGGTGCTCGGGCTATTCGGAATTTGGGTTCATCACTGGCATTGAAGGTGATAGCCGTATCACTCCATGGATTTATTGCTGCCACGTGGTAGACTTCGGCAAGGCTGTGGAGTGCTCGCTTACGCCTATTATTCGAGGCGAAGGTCTCGAAGACTGTCAATACTGTATTGTTGTTTTCTACGGGATGGTGCTCTGCGGTATTGTTGATGAGGAGATCCTCACCGCTCTTGGCCACCCTGCCGGAGTACCAACATGCTCTAAGGCTGTGTGTTGGCATGATATCCGCTGTACTGTGAATTTTGCATGGCCCATTAAGCCATCCCTCTAATACGGTTCCGCGCCCTGTAGTGGCTTTTTGTTTCTTTTTAACTGGATCGGGTGACTTACGAGAGTACGCCCTTTTAGTTCGGACGAGGGGTTTAGTGAGGGCCGGAGGATCCCAGAATTTTGTTTGGGTTTTCCCGGCGCTTTCCATCGCACAGTACTTCCGTACTATGGCCGCCAAGTCAGCGAAGTGTGCTATGTCACGGCGACTTATGGCGTTGAGGATTCCCTTGTCCGTGCAATTATTGCAAAAGAATGAAATTGCGTCTTCCTCGCGATAGTCCTTGACCTTGTTCATTACAAGGAGGAATCTGGCCCAATAGTGGTGTACTGTCTCCTGGGGCTCTTGTCTAATGTGGGAAAGATCGCTTATATCTGGGTGGGTGGGTGGATTTAAGTCCGAACCTTGACCCGATCTGAGACCCAGGGGCGGAGGAGTTTCCGATCTTAGAAGTTCGGGCTCCGGGATGTTGCCAAATAGTTCTGCCCGCTGCCTGATTCTAGGTTCAAGGTTTGGGCCATGTCCTCCCGTATACGGGTATCCAGCTCGGAGAGCTCGGGAATCCAGACATAGTTTGTCCTCAAGATAGAGGAAGAATCGCCGCATTGCTCCTCCACCACCGCTATCTGATGGGTCACCGGCGGGGAGTTAATCTCCCTTTGGTCGGGTTTAAGCCCGATCTAATCATAGTCTGTAGCGACTCCCAAGGCGGCGATGCGATCCAAGAGCTCGTTCAAGGAAGAGAGTTCCATTGGATCCAACTGCTCGACGAATTCCGAGCCGATGTGGAGGCTGTTTTTCATGACCCGAGAAGTCATCGTCGGCGCAGCGGCCGAACGGGCGGTCATGACGAAACCACCTAGTTGGAGAGTTTGGCCTACAGCCAGGGCTCCCCCAGAGGTGATGTTGTCCTTGACAACGAGACGAGCCATCCAGCCTTATGATGACGGCACAGTGGAACTCTCAATGAAAGCACCAATGTCGGTGTCAAAACTGGCGAATCCCGGGTAGGGGGTCCCGAACTGTGCGTCTAAGGCGGATGGTAACAGGAGGCGGGGGACACGATGTTTACCCAGGTTCGGGCCCTCTCGATGGAGGTAATACCCTACTTCCTGCTGTTGGGAATCGTAGCACAATTTAAAATTTTCCTACGCTCACCAAGATGCATCTATGGAGTCTACTAGCAACGAGGGGAACGGAGTGCATCTACATACCCTTGTAGATCGCGAGCGGAAGCGTTCCAATGAACGTGGATGACGGAGTCGTACTCGTCGTGATCCAAATCACCGATGACCGAGTGCCAAACGGATGGCACCTCCGCGTTCAACACACGTACGGTGCAGCGCCATCTCCTCCTTCTTGATCCAGCAAGGGGGGAGGAGAGGTTGTTGGAGATCCAGCAGCACGACGGCGTGGTGGTGGATGTAGCGGGTCTCCGGCAGGGCTTCGCCGAGCTTCTGCGAGACGGAGAGGTGTAGCAGGGGAGGAGGGAGGCGCCCAAGGCTGTAGGTTACTGCCCTCCCTCCCCCCCTTTATATAGGCCCCTGGGGGGGCGCCGGCCCTGGGAGATGGGATCTCCAAGGGGGGGCGGCGGCCAAAGGGGGGAAGGGGTTGCCTTGCCCCCCAAGGCAAGGGGGAAGCTCCCCCCTAGGGTTCCCAACCCTAGGCGCATGGGGAAGGCCCAAGGGGGGCGCCCCAGCCCACTATGGGCTGGTTCCCTTCCACTTTCAGCCCACGGGGCCCTCCGGGACAGGTGGTCCCACCCGGTGGACCCCCGGGACCCTTCCCGTGGTCCCGGTACAATACCGGTAACCCCCGAAACTTTCCCGGTGGCCGAAACTGGACTTCCTATATATAATTCTTCACCTCCGGACCATTCCGGAACCTCTCGTGACATCCGGGATCTCATCCGGGACTCCGAACAACTTTCGGGTTTCCGCATACACATATCTCTACAACCCTAGCGTCACCGAACCTTAAGTGTGTAGACCCTACGGGTTCGGGAGACATGCAGACATGACCGAGACGCCTCTCCGGTCAATAACCAACAGCGGGATATGGATACCCATGTTGGCTCCCACATGTTCCGCGATGATCTCATCGGATGAACCACGATGTCGAGGATTTAGTCAATCCCGTATACAATTCCCTTTGTCAAACGGTATGTTACTTGTCCGAGATTCGATCGTCGGTATCCTAATACCTTGTTCAATCTCATTACCGGCAAGTCTCTTTAGTCGTACCGCAATGCATGATCCCGTGACTAACGCCTTAGTCACATTGAGCTCATTATGATGATGCATTACCGAGTGGGCCCAGATATACCTCTCCGTCACACGGAGTGACAAATCCCAGTCTCGATCCGTGCCAACCCAACAGACACTTTCGGAGATACCCGTAGTGCACCTTTATAGTCACCCAGTTACGTTGTGACGTTTGGCACACCCAAAGCACTCCTACGGTATCCGGGAGTTGCACGATCTCATGGTCTAAGGAAAAGATACTTGACATTGGAAAAGCTCTAGCAAACGAAACTACACGATCTTTTATGCTATGCTTAAGATTGGGTCTTGTCCATCACATCATTCTCCTAATGATGTGATCCCGTTATCAATGACATCCAATGTCCATAGTCAGGAAACCATGACTATCTGTTGATCAACGAGCTAGTCAACTAGAGGCTTACTAGGGACACGTTGTTGTCTATGTATTCACACATGTATTACGATTTGCGGACAATACAATTATAGCATGAATAATAGACAATTACCATGAATAAAGAAATATAATAATAACCATTTATTATTGCCTCTAGGGCATATTTCCAACAGTCTCCCACTTGCACTAGAGTCAATAATCTAGTTACATTGTGATGAATCGAACACCCATTGCGTCCTGGTGTTGATCATGTTTTGCCCTAGGGAGAGGTTTAGTCAACGGATCTGCTACATTCAGGTCCGTATGTACTTTACAAATATCTATGTCTCCATTTTGAACACTTTCACGAATGGAGTTGAAGCGACGCTTGATATGCCTGGTCTTCCTGTGAAACCTGGGCTCCTTCGCAAGGGCAATAGCTCCAGTGTTGTCACAGAAGAGAGTCATCGGGCCCGACGCATTGGGAATCACCCCTAGGTCAGTAATGAACTCCTTCATCCAGACTGCTTCCTGTGCTGCCTCCGAGGCTGCCATGTACTCCGCTTCACATGTAGATCCCGCCACGACGCTTTGCTTGCAACTGCACCAGCTTACTGCTCCTCCATTCAAAATATACACGTATCCGGTTTGTGACTTCGAGTCATCCAGATCTGTGTCGAAGCTAGCGTCGACGTAACCCTTTACGACGAGCTCTTCGTCACCTCCATAAACGAGAAACATATCCTTAGTCCTCTTCAGGTACTTCAGGATATTCTTGACCGCTGTCCAGTGTTCCATGCCGGGATTACTTTGGTACCTTCCTACCAAACTTACGGCAAGGTTTACATCAGGTCTGGTACACAGCATGGCATACATAATAGAACCTATGGCCGAGGCATAGGGGATGACACTCATCTTTTCTATATCTTCTGCCGTGGTCGGGCATTGAGCCGTGCTCAACTGCACACCTTGCAATACAGGCAAGAACCCCTTCTTGGACTGATCCATACTGAACTTCTTCAATATCTTGTCAAGGTATGTACACTGTGAAAGACCAATGAGGCGTCTCTCTATAGATCTTGATGCCTAATATATAAGCAGCTTCTCCAAGGTCCTTCATTGAAAAACACTTATTCAAATAGGCCTTTATACTTTCCAAGAATTCTATATCATTTCCCATCAATAATATGTCATCCACATATAATAAGAGAAATGCTACAGAGCTCCCACTCACTTTCTTGTAAACACAGGCTTCTCCATAAGTCTGTGTAAACCCAAACGCTTTGATCATCTCATCAAAGCGAATGTTCCAACTCCGAGATGCTTGCACCAGCCCATAGATTGAGCGCTGGAGCTTGCATACTTTGTTAGCATTCTTAGGATCGACAAAACCTTCCGGCTGCATCATATACAACTCTTCCTTAAGGAAGCCATTAAGGAATGCCGTTTTGACGTCCATCTGCCATATCTCATAATCATAGTATGCGGCAATTCCTAACATGATTCGGACGGACTTCAGCTTCGCTACGGGTGAGAAAGTCTCATCGTAGTCAACCCCTTGAACTTGTCGATAACCCTTAGCAACAAGTCGAGCTTTGTAGATGGTCACATTACCATCTGCGTCCGTCTTCTTCTTAAAGATCCATTTGTTTTCTATGGCTCGCCGATCATCGGGCAAGTTAGTCAAAGTCCATACTTCGTTCTCATACATGGATCCTATCTCGGATTTCATGGCTTCTAGCCATTTGTCGGAATCCGGGCCCGCCATCGCTTCTTCATAGTTCGAAGGTTCACCGTTGTCTAACAACATGATTTCCAGGACAAGGTTGCTGTACCACTCTGGTGCGGAACGTGTCCTTGTGGACCTACGAAGTTCAGTAACTTGATCCGAAGCTTCATGATCATCATCATTAACTTCCTCCCCAGTCGGTGTAGGCACCACAGGAACATTTTCCCACGCTGCGCTACTTTCCGGTTCGGAAGGGGTGACTATCATCTCATCAAGTTCCACTTTCCTCCCACTCAATTCTTTCGAGAGAAACTCCTTCTCCAGAAAGGACCCGTTCTTGGCAACGAAGATCTTGCCTTCGGATCTGAGGTAGAAGGTATACCCAATAGTTTCCTTAGGGTATCCTATGAAGACGCATTTTTCCGACTTGGGTTCGAGCTTTTCAGGTTGAAGTTTCTTGACATAAGCATCGCATCCCCAAAGTTTTAGAAATGACAGCTTAGGTTTCTTCCCAAACCATAATTCATACGGTGTCGTCTCAACGGATTTCGACGGAGCCCTATTTAAAGTGAATGTGGCAGTCTCTAAAGCATAACCCCAAAATGAGAGCGGTAAATTAGTAAGAGACATCATAGATCGCACCATATCCAATAGAGTGCGATTACGACGTTCGGACACACCATTTCTCTGAGGTGTTCCAGGCGGCGTGAGTTGTGAAACTATTCCACATTTCCTTAAGTGTGCACCAAACTCGTGACTTAAATATTCTCCACCACGATCTGATCGTAAGAATTTTATTTTCCTGTCACGTTGATTCTCAACCTCACTCTGAAATTCCTTGAACTTTTCAAAGGTTTCAGACTTGTGTTTCATTAGGTAGACATACCCATATCTACTTAAATCATCAGTGAGAGTGAGAACATAACGATATCCTCCGCGAGCCTCAACACTCATTGGACCACACACATCGGTATGTATGATTTCCAATAAGTTGGTTGCTCGCTCCATTGTTCCGGAGAACGGAGTCTTGGTCATCTTACCCATGAGGCATGGTTCGCACGTGTCAAATGATTCGTAATCAAGAGACTCCAAAAGTCCATCTGCATGGAGCTTCTTCATGCGCTTGACACCAATGTGACCAAGGCGGCAGTGCCACAAGTATGTGGGACTATCGTTATCAACTTTACATCTTTTGGTATTCACACTATGAACATGTGTAACATCACGTTCGAGATTCATCAAAAATAAACCATTGACCAGCGGGGCATGACCATAAAACATATCTCTCAAATAAATAGAACAACCATTATTCTCGGATTTAAATGAGTAGCCATCTCGAATTAAACGAGATCCAGATACAATGTTCATGCTCAAAGCTGGCACTAAATAACAATTATTGAGGTTTAATACTAATCCCGTGGGTAGATGGAGAGGTAGCGTGCCGACGGCGATCACATCGACCTTGGAACCATTCCCGACGCGCATCGTCACCTCGTCCTTCGCCAGTCTCCATTTATTTCATAGTTCCTGTTTTGAGTTACAAATATGAGCAACCGCACCGGTATCAAATACCCAGGAGCTACTACGAGTACTGGTAAGGTACACATCAATAACTTGTATATCACATATACCTTTGGTGTTGCCGGCCTTCTTCTTGTCCGCTAAGTATTTGGGGCAGTTCCGCTTCCAGTGACCACTTCCCTTGCAATAAAAGCACTCAGTCTCGGGCTTGGGTCCATTCTTTGACTTCTTCCCAGTAACTGGTTTACCGGGTGCGGCAACTCCCTTGCCGTCCTTCTTGAAGTTCTTCTTACCCTTGCCCTTCTTGAACTTAGTGGTTTTATTCACCATCAACACTTGATGTTCTTTTCTGATCTCCCCTTCCGCTGATTTCAGCATTGAATATACCTCAGGAATGGTCTTTTCCATCCCCTGCATATTGTAGTTCATCACAAAGCTCTTGTAGCTTGGTGGAAGCGACTGGAAGATTCTGTCAATGACCGCGTCATCCGGGAGATTAACTCCCAGCTGGGATAAGCGGTTGTGCAACCCAGACATTCTGAGTATGTGCTCACTAACAGAACTATTCTCCTCCATTTTACAGCTGAAGAACTTGTCGGAGACATCATATCTCTCGACCCGGGCATGAGCTTGGAAAACCAATTTCAGCTCCTCGAACATCTCATATGCTCCATGTTTCTCAAAACGCTTTTGGAGACCCGGTTCTAAGCTGTAAAGCATGCCACACTGAACGAGGGAGTAATCATCAGCACGTGATTGCCAAGCGTTCATAACGTCTTGGTTCTGTGGGATTGGTGCTTCACCTAGCGGTGCTTCAAGACATAATCTTTCTTGGCTACTATGTGGATGAGCCTCAGGTTCCGGACCCAGTCCGTATAGTTGCTGCCATCATCTTTCAGCTTGGTTTTCTCTAGGAACGCGTTGAAATTGAGGACAACGTTGGCCATTTGATCTACAATACATAGTGTAAAGATTTTAGACTAAGTTCATGATAATTAAGTTCATATAATTGAATTATTTAATGAACTCCCACTCAGATAGACATCCCTCTAGTCATCTAAGTGAAACATGATCCGAGTTAACTAGGCCGTGTCCGATCATCACGTGAGACGGACTAGTCAAGATCGGTGAACATCTCCATGTTGATCGTATCTTCTATACGACTCATGCTCGACCTTTCGGTCCTCCGTGTTCCGAGGCCATGTCTGTACATGCTAGGCTCGTGAAGTCAACCTAAGTGTATTGCGTGTGTTCCGAGGCCATGTCTGTACATGCTAGGCTCGTCAACAACCGTTGTATTCGAACGTTAGAATCTATCACACCCGATCATCACGTGGTGCTTCGAAACAAGGAACCTTCGCAACGGTGCACAGTTAGGGTGAACACTTTCTTGAAATTATCATAAGGGATCATCTTACTTACTACCGTCGTTCTAAGCAAATAAGATGCAAAAACATGATAAACATCACATGCAATCAAATAGTGACATGATATGGCCAATATCATCATGCTCCTTTGATCTCCATCTTCGGGGCACCATGATCATCTTCGTCACCGGCATGACACCATGATCTCCATCATTATGTCTTCATGAAGTCTTCACGCCAACGATTACTTCTACTTCTATGGCTAACGTGTTTAGTAACAAAGTAAAGTAATTTACATGGCGTTATTCAATGACACGCAGGTCATACAAAATTATAAAGACAACTCCTATGGCTCCTGCCGGTTGTCATACTCATCGACATGCAAGTCGTGATTCCTATTACAAGAATATGATCAATCTCATACATCACATATATCATTCATCACATCTTCTGGCCATATCACATCACATAGCACTTGCTGCAAAAACAAGTTAGACGTCCTCTAATTGTTGTTGCAAGTTTTTACGTGGTTTGTAGGTTTCTAGCAAGAACGTTTTCTTACCTACGTATGACCACAACGTGATTTGCCAATTTCTATTTACCCTTCATAAGGACCCTTTTCATTGAATCCGTTCCGACTAAAGTAGGAGAGACAGACACCCGCTAGCCACCTTATGCAACTAGTGCATGTCAGTCGGTGGAACCTGTCTCACGTAAGCGTACGTGTAAGGTCGGTCCGGGCCGCTTCATCCTACAATGCCGCCGAAACAAGACAAGACTAGTAGCGGCAAGAAGAATTGGCAAACTCAACGCCCACAACTGCTTTGTGTTCTACTCGTGCATAGTAACTACGCATAGGCCTGGCTCATGATGCCACTGTTGGGAATCGTAGCACAATTTAAAATTTTCCTACGCTCACCAAGATGCATCTATGGAGTCTACTAGCAACAAGGGGAAGGGAGTGCATCTACATACCCTTGTAGATCGCGAGCGGAAGCGTTCCAATGAACGTGGATGACGGAGTCGTACTCGCCGTGATCCAAATCACCGATGACCGAGTGCCGAACGGACGGCACCTCCGCGTTCAACACATGTATGGTGCAGCGACGTCTCCTCCTTCTTGATCCAGCAAGGGGGGAGGACAGGTTGATGGAGATCCAGCAGCACGATGGCGTGGTGGTGGATGTAGCGGGTCTCCGGCAGGGCTTCACCGAGCTTCTGCGAGACGGAGAGGTGTAGCAGGGGAGGAGGGAGGCGCCCAAGGCTATAGGTTACTGCCCTCCCTCCCCCCTTTATATAGGCCCCTGGGGGGCGCCGGCCCTGGGAGATGGGATCTCCAAGGGGGGGCGGCGGCCAAAGGGGGGAAGGGGTTGCCTTGCCCCCCAAGGCAAGGGGGAAGCTCCCCCCTAGGGTTCCCAACCCTAGGCGCATGGGGAAGGCCCAAGGGTGGCGCCCCAGCCCACTAAGGGCTGGTTCCCTTCCACTTTCAGCCCACGGGGTCCTCCGGGACAGGTGGTCCCACCCGGTGGACCCCCGGGACCCTTCCGGTGGTCCCGGTACAATACCGATAACCCCAGAAACTTTCCCGGTGGCCGAAACTGGACTTCCTATATATAATTCTTCACCTCCGGACCATTTCGGAACCTCTCGTGACGTCCGGGATCTCATCTGGGACTCCGAACAACTTTCGGGTTTCCGCATACACATATCTCTACAACCCTAGCGTCACCGAACCTTAAGTGTGTAGACCCTACGGGTTCGGGAGACATGCAGACATGACCGAGACGCCTCTCCGGTCAATAACCAACAGCAGGATTTGGATACCCATGTTGGCTCCCACATGTTCCACGATGATCTCATCGGATGAACCACGATGTCGAGGATTTAGTCAATCCCGTATACAATTCCCTTTGTCAAACGGTATGTTACTTGCCCGAGATTCGATCGTCGGTATCCCAATACCTTGTTCAATCTCGTTACCGGCAAGTCTCTTTACTCGTACCGCAATGCATGATCCCGTGACTAACGCCTTAGTCACATTGAGCTCATTATGATGATGCATTACCGAGTGGGCCCAGAGATACCTCTCCGTCACACGGAGTGACAAATCCCAGTCTCGATCCGTGCCAACCCAACAGACACTTTCGAAGATACCCGTAGTGCACCTTTATAGTCACCCAGTTACGTTGTGACGTTTGGCACACCCAAAGCACTCCTACGGTATCCGGGAGTTGCACGATCTCATGGTCTAAGGAAAAGATACTTGACATTGGAAAAGCTCTAGCAAACGAAACTACACGATCTTTTATGCTATGCTTAAGATTGGGTCTTGTCCATCACATCGTTCTCCTAATGATGTGATCCCGTTATCAATGACATCCAATGTCCATAGTCAGGAAACCATGACTATCTGTTGATCAACGAGCTAGTCAACTAGAGGCTTACTAGGGACACGTTGTGGTCTATGTATTCACACATGTATTACGATTTCCGGACAATACAATTATAGCATGAATAACAGACAATTACCATGAACAAAGAAATATAATAATAACCATTTATTATTGCCTCTAGGGCATATTTCCAACACCTGCTTGATTGATCTTGATGATATGAGTATTACAAGAGTTTATCTACCACGAGATCGTAGAGGCTAAACCCTAGAAGCTAGCCTATGGTCTGATTGTTGTTGTCCTACGGACTAAACCCTCTGGTTTATATAGACACCGGAGGGAGCTAGGGTTACACAGAATCGGTTACAAGGGAGGAGATCAACATATCCGTATTGCCAAGCTTGCCTTCCACGCCAAGGAGAGTCCCATCCGGACACGGGACGAAGTCTTCAATCTTGTATCTTCATAGTCCAACAGTCCGGCTGTCCGAGGACATCCTAATCCAGGACTCCCTCACCCTTGGCTTGGCGCTCCTCCCGAACCGCCACCAGCACCGCGCTGGCGGAGTACGGGGTGGCGGCAAGGTAGAGTACTAGGGGCTCGAGAGGCCGAGGTGACACCATCATCGGAGGGCTGGTAAGGTATTTCTTGAGGTCTTAAAAGGCTTGGTCGGCCTCCGGGGTCCACTCGAATGGGCCCTTCTTCTTCATGAGCTTGAAGAAGGGTAAGGCGCGCTCTCCTAGCTTGGAGATGAAACGCCCCAATGCGGTCACCCGCCCCGCTAGCTTATGCATCTCTTTGAGGGTCTGTGGTGGGCTCATGTCCTCGATGGCCTTGATCTTCTCCAGGTTCGCCTCGATCCCTTTGTGGGATACGAGGAATCCCCGCAGCTTGCCGGAGGGGACGCCGAACACGCACTTCTCCGGGTTAAGCCTCAAGTTCACTTGGCGCAGGCTCTCGAAGGTCTCCTCCAAGTCTTGAATCAATGTCCTCGCCTCGCGAGACTTTACCACTAT
Organism: Triticum aestivum; assembly: GCF_018294505.1. Taxonomy (NCBI): domain Eukaryota; kingdom Viridiplantae; phylum Streptophyta; class Magnoliopsida; order Poales; family Poaceae; genus Triticum; species Triticum aestivum. The sequence continues at coordinate 220,167,005 of NC_057796.1, read as the reverse complement.
GTCGTCGACGTAGGCCTCTGCGTTTCTCCCGAGCTGCTGCCCCAGGGCGATGTGCATCAGCCGCTGAAAAGTCACGCTCGCGTTACGCAGCCCGAAGGGCATGCAGGTGTAGCAGTACACCCCACATGGTGTCAGGAAGGCTGTTTTCTCCACATCTTCCACCGCCATCTTGATCTGATGATACCCTGAGAACGCATCCAGGAAGCACAGCAGGTCGCACTCGGCGGTGGAGTCGATGATCTGATCGATGCGTGGGAGTGGGAACGGATCTTGGGGGCAGGCTTTATTAACGTTGGTGAAGTCGACGCACATCTGTTCCTTCCCGCCTTTCTTTGGCACTACGACGGGGTTCGCTAGCCACTCGGGATATCGAACTTCGCGGATGGCACCCGCCGCCTCCAGCTTGCGGGTCTCCTCGACGATGAAGGCCTGCTTCTCAGTGGACTGCCGTCTCGCTCGCTGCTTCACGGGGCGTATGTTGGAGCATACCCTTAGATGATGCTGAATCACCTCCCTCGGGACCCCTACCAGCTGATTGGGCTCCCACGCGAATATCTCCTTGTTTGCGCGCAAGAACCTCACCAAGGCCTCCTCTTGACCCGGGTCAAGGCCGGCGCCTATGGTAAAGGTGGCTCCCGAAGACCCGTCCTCGTTGACCAGCACCTGCTTGGTTTCCACCTTGTCTTGGGTGAACAGCTGCTTCTTCTTGGTAGGCGCGGCCTCCTTGGCCTCGGGGGTACCGGCACCGGCGGGCTGTACTGCCGCGGCGGTCTTGAAGGCAAGCCTGGGTGCCGTCACGGCCTCCTTAGTGTCCCCCTTGATGGTGAGGACGCCTTTGCTCCTAGGCATCTTCATGAGGTTGTAGGCCGGGTGAGTTGCCGCCATGAACTGAGCGAGGGCCGGGTACCCAAGGATGGCGTTGTATGGGAGACTGATGCGGGCGATGTCGAAGTCTACCAGCTCGGTGTGGTAGTTGTCGCGTGTGCCGAAGGTGACGGGGAGACGGATCTGCCCCAGAGAGTGGGCAGCTCCACCACCAACTCCTGAGAAGGGCTTGCTGAGGCTGAGCCGCTCGAGCGACACGTGAAGAAGGCTGAAGGCTTCTACGGAGAGCAAGTTCAGGCCCGCACCACCGTCGATGAGAGTCTTGGTAACAGCCACATTGCAGATGGTGGGCGTGCAGAGCATTGGGAGCATGCCTGAGCCGGCGGTGGAGTCGAGGTGGTCTTCTGAGCCGAAAGTGAGGTCGGCCTCTGGCGCAGCCCAACCCGGCGGAGCCCCCGGGCACTTGGAGGTGGCCCCAATCTGACAGAGGTACGGTTTGACGTGGAGATCTAAAGGCGGTGCTTGAGAGCCGCCCAGCAGGGCCGCGACTGCATGGTGCGCCAGCACCGCATAGCGGGCAGCGAAGATGTCGCGGAGTCCCCCCAGGACGCCACCGTGGACCCAGGGAGGTTGAGCAGCCAGGCGCGTGGCTCGGCGGCGAGGGCCATGGGGAGCCAGTTGGCCATGATCTTGCCGTCGCCTCCGGCCTCGAGGACAGTATCCTCGTACGCCAGCAGGAACGGCGATGGGTCTGCCGCACCGTCGTAACGCGGCGGCATCTCTGGCTTGAACTTGGTCGGCCACCGCACCCGCCACAGGGCGGGGGTCAGGGCTCGGTACCCAGATGCCCCAATGTCGATGCCGGCCGCGGAGGTGGATGACGGGGCACCTGCCATGGGGGCGAAGTGCGGCGGCGCGGGGCGCAGGCTGGTGGAGAGGAGCTACGGCGCACCCCTACCTGGCGCGCCAAATGTCGGATGTGGGGTTCCGGCAAAACCCTTAAGGTTCGAACTCTAGGGTGCATGCGAAGTCTTTCCCTCCTACCGATCCACGCCCTAGCTCACTAAGATCTCGCGGACGAACTCGACAAACTCGCAACATAGAAAGACACGATATTTATACTGGTTCGGGCCACCGTTGTGGTGTAATACCCTACTACAGTGTGGTGGTGGATTGCCTCTTGGGCTGATGATGAACAGTACAAGGGGAAGAATAGCCTCCTGAGGTTGAGGTGTTGTTGTGTTCGGTGAACTGGCGGATGAGAACTCTGTGTCCTCTACTGTGGTGGCTAGCTCTACTTATATAGGCCCTGGTCCTCTCCCCAAATATTGAGCGGGAAGGGAGCCAACAACGGCGGGCGAATTTGAAGGGGGACAGCTAGTACAAGCTATCCTGACAAAAGTGGTCTTCGCCTGCGAATGGCTCTGGTGGTGACACCATCTTGGGCTCCACGATGACCTCCGTCCCGCCGCCCTTCTGGTCTTGGTCTCGTTGCACCGATAAGGCAACCTTTTGCCTGATGCATCGGTACTCCTTGCCTGTGCTCGCCTCCTTAGCACCAAAGAGGAAACAAGGACGCTGCACGCGCTGGCGCCCGCCTGGTGCCGATCGTCAAGGCTCACGTCACGAGAGGCTCGTGAGGTTTGCCCCGCCTTGATATCTCCGCTCCTCGTGAGCCTGCCTGGCTAGGCCACTCCTGAGGAGGTCTTGCATCGTCCGCCTCGCGAGGCTTGGCCCCTCGCGAGGGTCTTGTGTGCCTTGTTGATGAAGATGGGCCGTACGGCCCGCTGACTTAGCCACGCCGTGGGCCGCAGGCAGGCAAGTCTGGGGACCCCCGTTCCCAGAACGCCGATAGTCTAACTTGTTTTTGCAGGGCATGTTGTGATGTGATATGGTCAAGGCATGATGTGATATAAGTTATTGTATGAGATGATCATGTTTTGTAGAAGTTATCGGCAACTGGCAGGAGCCTTATGGTTGTCGCTTTATTGTATGAAATGCAATCGCCATGTAATTGCTTTACTTTATCACTATGCGGTAGTGATAGTCATCGAAGGAATAGTTGGCGAGACAACAACGACGCTACGATGGAGATCAAGGTGTCAAGACGGTGATGATGGAGATCATGACGGTGCTTTGGAGATGGAGATCAAAGGCACAAGATGATGATGGCCATATCATGTCACATATTTTGATTGCATGCGATGTTTATCTTTTATGCATCTTATTTTGCTTAGTACGGCGGTAGCATTATAAGATGATCCCTCACTAAATTTCAAGGTATAAGTATTCTCCCTGAGTATGTACTGTTGCTACAGTCCGTCGTGCCGAGACACCACGTGATGATCCGGTGTGATAAGCTCTAAGTTCACATACAACGGGTGCAAGCCAGTTTTGCACGTGCATAATACTCAGGTTGAACTTGACGAGCCTAGCATATGCAGATATGGCCTCGGAACACTGAGACCGAAATTTCGAACGTGAATCATATAGTAGATATGATCAACATAGAGATGTTCACCATTGAAAACTACTCCATCTCACGTGAAGATCGGACATGGTTTAGTTGATATGGATCACGTGATCATTTAGATGACTAGAGGGATCTCTATCTAAGTGGGAGTTCTTAAGTAATATGATTAACTGAACTTTAATTTATCATGAACTTAGTCCTAATAGTTTTTGCATATCTATGTTGTTGTAGATCAATGGCCCGTGCTACCGTTCCCTTGAATTTTAATGCTTTCCTAGAGAAAGCTAAGTTGAAAGATGATGGTAGCGATGTGGGCTGCCATGCTCTTCCCTAAACTCCAGGTTGGTGCTTCAAAAGCCAATTTTATAGGCTCAGTGACTGGCGCAAACGTCCTTCCTGGAACTTGAACTTGAATCTTCCAACTCTCCTCTTCAGGTAATGTGGCGTTGTAGGTTCCGGTGATGCTTGGTATTCCTATGTTCAAGTACTTAGTGACTTCCTTCAAGTGTCGTCCAAAAGGCGTGTCTTCATCTGGTTGCATGAACTTGCTCCGTGCATCCGCCATTCCTAAAAGAGTAGAAAGTGGAGAGGGGTCAGAAATGAGAAGAGAGAAGTGTTCTAGGGTTTAAGCTTAGTGGTCGTGTCCTACAGTCAGCGTGTGCTCTGATACCACCTTTGTAGCGACTAGACCTCAAACAGTCTGTGCTGCTGTGCACCAGTGTCATCCCTGGATCAGTAATGCTGACACGCACAGTACAAATGGAGGATTTATAACAGAGTAGCAATCACACACTTATTACAACGAGTATCTCAAAAGAGAATAAGTATGATAAATATGGCTTAAGGCCATCTAAAAATGATAACAGCGGAAGGCTTCGAAGATAAGTGAGTCCATCAACTCCAACGGCATCACTGAGTATAAGACCACGACCTAAGGCACCTTACTCGTCGTCTGAAAAGTCTGCAACATGAAACGTTGCAGCCCGAAAACGGGTCAGCACATGGAAAATGCTGGCAATATAACACATAGAGAATAATGAACATAATAATGCTATACTACATGCATATATGGCTGGTGGAAAGCTCTATAGTTACAGTTTTGTGAAAAGCCAATTTTTCCCTACTGCAAAGGAATAAATTTTATTTAACTATCATGGTGGTTGTTAAACATTGAGAAGGTACCTCCAACTCAATCCCAATTAAGTGTCATCATTATCCCAATAGAATTAATTAAAGTAACATGGTGATGAGATTCACATGATAATCCAGGTACTAGATACTCAAGTTGTCCATAACCGGGGACACGGCTAACCATGATTAGTTTGTACACTCTGCAGAGGTTTGCGCACTTTTCCCCACAAGACTCGATCGCCTCCGCTTGGTTCTCGCACTACATGATGTTTGAGAAACGGATGACCGAGACACAGTCTTTCAGAAGCGTTAACTCTCTACTCCGGGTAGACCGTACCACCTACATCCCCTACATCTGCTAGTCTACCTCTTCAAGAGCTCACACAACTTAATCAACTATGCTAGAGCCCATAATAGCTTGTGGCTGCACACAAAAGTTTCTAGCATGAAAAATCTCATGATCCCTTTTAGCCTGGGTGGCGGTCCATAGGATGATCACACGGGTACCCCGGGATATCAAAAAAAAAAACAGGCAGCACTGGGTTCCCCAGGTGCCTCAATCCACTCAGATGTGAGTTCTAGTTGCCACCAAGTAAACCATTATTAACAATCTCACATCTGTCATGAATATCTCTCAAACACAATCCACATCTACGAGCATAGTATGGCAATATAAGCAACGTAGAAGTAACTCCCAAGGGTTTGATAAATAAAACAGGTAATAGGTACTACCTCAACTACTTCCCAATACCCACAATTTAATTAGATCCTAACCATGCAATGTTTGAGGATTGATCTAATGCAATAAAAACTGGGTATGGAAAAGTATGATCAAAGTGTTACTTGCCTTGCTGATGATCCTCGAAACCTAGAGATTCGAAGTAACAAGCGGCGCACTCCGGGTACTCTATCGCAAACAAACAAGCAAACAATAAGTACTCATCTAATGCACAGGTAAAACTCGAATAAAAGATACAACCAGAAAGTTCAACTTAAGAACTCCGGTTTGCAAAAAGAATCGAATCGAACGAAGCAACGAAAGTCAAACGGCGAAAGAAACAAGCTTTGTTTACTAATCTGGATCTAGGTCAAATTTTACAGTTACAAAAAACTTGTTTGAGTAGGTTAAACGGAAAGAGAATTTCGAGACGAAACTCTAGGCGCTTGAATCGCCTGATTCCGATAAACGAGCGAAAAGTTAAACGAAAAAGAAGATCTGATCTAAAATCGAGATCTAGAAAAATCGCGGAAAAATCTGACGAAAAAGAAAAACCGACGAACGGTTAAACGAATGGACGTTCGTTAACAGCGAAAATCCGACGAACACGTTCGTTTTCACGAACGGGTCGGTGAACGTTCACTAAATAATAAAACCGAAAAAAAATAAACCGATCTTGGGTTTAGAAAAAAACGAACGGTTTTTTTTGTTTTTAGAAAACCGGCAAACGGCGGCGGCTCGGTTCCTCGTCGGGACGGGCTCCGGCGGGGGCTCGGCGAGGGCGGCTTGGGGCGGCGGGG